>NW_009260533.1:7720-8571 GCF_000687185.1 Egretta garzetta | reverse complement strand
GGGGGGGGGACGCGGGTGGCTTTGGTGGCACTTGGGGTCAGGACCCCCATTTCTCAAGGCACACTGGTGATGGAGGGGACATGGGTGGCTTTGGTGGCACTTGGGGTCAGGACCCCCATTTCTCAAGGCACACTGGTGATGGAGGGGGGACACGGGTGGCTTTGGTGGCACTTGGGGTCAGCAGCCCCATCCCTTAAGGCACAGCGTGGTGACCGTGTGGCTGTGGGGTGGCCATGGTGGCACTTCAGGTTCAGGTTCCTCGTCCCTTAAGGCACAGTGTGGTGGCAGATGAGGTGGCTGTGGTGGCACTTTGGGATCAGCAGCCCTGTCTCTTAAGGCACTATGACAACAGTGGGCATGTAGGGTGGCTTTGGTGGCACTTGGGGTCAGCAGCCCCATCTCTCAAGGAACAGAGAGGTGATGGAGAGGGGACATGGGTGGCTTTGGTGGCACTTGGGGTCAGGAGCCCCATTTCTCAAGGCACACTGGTGATGGAGGGGGGACGTGGGTGGCTTTGGTGGCACTTGGGGTCAGGAACCCCATCTCTCAAGGCACACTGGTGATGGAGAGGGGATGTGGGTGGCTTTGGTGGCACTTGGGGTCAGGACCCCCATCTCTCAAGGCACAGCGAGGTGGCGGTGGGGACGTGTGGTGGCCTGTCGGGGTGAGGGGCCCTGTCCCCATCCTGGGGGGGGGACAAGGGGGGGGGGAGCTCAGAAGCCCCTCGCCTCCAGGCGCAGGGTGACCACGGCGGGTGGCACCTTCTTCTTCAGGCGGTTGAAGTCCTTGGCCGAGCGCCACAGCCAGGTCTGCAGCTCCTTCAGCAGCCAAAAATCATCCATCTTCTTGAG
>NW_009260533.1:0-2881 GCF_000687185.1 Egretta garzetta | reverse complement strand
GCACACGTGTGCAGCCGCACTGATGCACATGCATGTGCGGGCACGCGTGCATGCAGCCACACCAATGCACGTGTTTGCACACACCTCAATGCACACGTATGTGTGTGCGTGCAGCTACACCGATGCACACCTATGCACGCATGTCCAGGCACACGTGTGCAGCCACAGCCATGCACACGCACATGTGGGCACGTGAGTTTGCAGCCGCACCAATGCACACGCACATGTACCTGCATGCCTGCAGCCACACCAATGCACAGGTTTGCACGCGCGTGCAGGCACACGTGTGCAGACACACTGATGCACATGCATGTGCGGGCACGCGTGCATGCAGCCACACAGATGCACATGTTTGCACGTGTGTCCAGGCACACGTGTGCAGCCACACTGATGCACACACACACGTATGCATAGGCACGCATGCATGCAGCCGCACCAATGCATGGATTTGCACACGTGTGCAGGCACATGTGTGCAGCCACACTGATGCACATGCATGTGCGGGCACGCGTGCATGCAGCCACACCAATGCACATGTTTGCACGCATATGCAGGCACGCGTGTTTGCAGCCACACCGATGCACATTTGCACACACGTGCAGGCACCCTGATGCACATGCACGCACACACATGCAGCCACACCAATGCACACGCACACGTATGTGCATGCCTGCAGCCACACCAATGCACAGGTTTGCACGCACACCCAGCCACACGTGTGCAGCCACACCCATGCACACGCACATGTGGGCACGCGTGTTTGCAGCCACACCAATGCACACGCACACGTATGTGCATGCCTGCAGCCACACCAATGCACACGCACACGTATGTGCATGCCTGCAGCCACACCAATGCGCACACACACACACACATATGTACGCATGGGCATGTGTGCGTCCAGCCACACCAATGGACGTGTTTGCACACACCTCAATGCACACGTATGTGTATGCGTGCAGCTACGCCGATGCACACCTATGCACGCATGTCCAGGCACACGTGTGCAGCCACAGCCATGCACACGCACATGTGGGCATGCGTGTTTGCAGCCGCACCAATGCACACGCACATGTACCTGCATGCCTGCAGCCACACCAATGCACAGGTTCGTAAGTGCATGCCTGCAGCCATGCCAATGCACACCTACACACACACCCCCAGGCACACGCGTGCCGCCACACCGATGCACACACACATGTATGCATGAGCACGCGTGCATGCAGCCACACTGATGCACGGATTTGCACGCACGTGCAGGTACACATGTGCAGCCACACTGATGCACATGCATGTGTGGGCACGCATGCGTGCAGCCACAGCAATGCACGTGTTTGCATGCACACCCAGGCACACATGTGCAGCCACACCAATGCACACGCATGTGTGGGCACGCATGTTTGCAGCTGCACCAATGTACATGTATGCACGCATGTGCAGGCACCCCAATGCACACACACACGTACATGCATGCCTGCAGCCTCACACACACCCCTATGTGTGGGCACGCATGTGTGCAGCCACACCGATGCACATGTTTGCACGCATGTCCAGGCACACGTGTGCAGCCACACTGATGCACACACACGTGTGGGCACGCATGTCTGCAGCCATACCGATGCACACCTATGCACGCACGTCCAGGCACATGTGTGCAGCCACACTGATGCACGCATACATGTATGTGTGGGCACGTGTGCGTGCAGCCACACCGATGCACATGTTTGCACGCATGTCCAGGCACACGTGTGCAGCCACACTGATGCACACACACGTGTGGGCACGCATGTCTGCAGCCATACCGATGCACACCTATGCACGCACGTCCAGGCACATGTGTGCAGCCACACTGATGCACGCATACATGTATGTGTGGGCACGTGTGCGTGCAGCCACACCGATGCACATGTTTGCACGCATGTCCAGGCACACGTGTGCAGCCACACTGATGCACACACACGTGTGGGCACGCATGTCTGCAGCCATACCGATGCACACCTATGCACGCACGTCCAGGCACATGTGTGCAGCCACACTGATGCACGCATACATGTATGTGTGGGCACGTGTGCGTGCAGCCACACCGATGCACATGTTTGCACGCATGTCCAGGCACACGTGTGCAGCCACACTGATGCACACACACGTGTGGGCACGCATGTGTGCAGCCACACCGATGCACATGTTTGCATGTACAGACGTGCAAGCACACACATGCAGCCACACCAATGCACACACACATGTATGTGCATACCTGCAGCTACGCGAATGCACACATACGCATGCATGTCCAGGCACACGTGTGCAGCCACACCGATGCACGCACACACACGTATGCATGGGCACCCATGCGTGCAGCCACACCGATGCATGTGTTTGCACACGCATCCAGGCACACGTGTGCAGCCACACTGATGCACACGCATGTGTGGGCATGCATGTTTGCAGCGGCACCAATGCACACGTACCACCAATGCACACGTCCGTGCATGCCTGCAGCCACGCCGATGCACACCTACACACACCCCCCCAGGCACACGTGTGCAGCCACACCGATGCACGCACACACATGTATGTGCGGGCACGTGTGCAGGCAGCCACACTGATGCACATGTTTGCATGTACAGACGTGCAGGCACACACATGCAGCCACACCAATGCACACACACACACGTATGTGCATACCTGCAGCCGCACCGATGCACGCATACGCGTGTGCACACGCATGTGCGGGCACCCCAATGTGCACACCCCCTCATGTGCGGGCAGGGGGTCCCCAGCTGGTGGCCATGGCCCCTTGGGATGGCCACCTAGCACTGCCCCATATTTCCCCCCCCACACCCCATGCCATGCCTGGTCCATGTGTGCCCCGGGGTGTGGG
>NW_009260532.1:0-374 GCF_000687185.1 Egretta garzetta | reverse complement strand
GGGGACGGGGTTTGGGGGTGGCCTTGGCCGCGCCGGGGGAACGGTTGGAGCCGGTGACCGTAAGGGGCATTGCCAACCCGAACGATTCGGTGTTGGGTGATACGAGCTTGCTGTGAGCCACAGGCCAGGGAGCAGCCGGAGCGGGGTCTGAGCCTGTCTCCCACGGCGGGTTGGTAACTCCCGATCCACGAACAGAGCCACGCCGCCTTCCCCCTCAAATACCTTTCTCGGAAAGCTCCAAGGTCAGCGCTGCCTCCGGATCCTCCTCTGCGGAGACGCTCTCGGCAGTCACGGGCAGGGCCGAGGCCTGGGACGCCAGGGTGCTCTCCAGGGCTGAGGGGACGCAGGGATACGTCAGGGCAGTGCCACCCCCC
>NW_009260531.1:1523-3239 GCF_000687185.1 Egretta garzetta | reverse complement strand
GTCTGGGTGGATGCATTAGATGTCCCAGGGGCTTTCTATGTTGGAACAGAGGTTTTAGCTCTGAGGCGAGCCCCCACCACATTGCCAGAGACCAAAAGCTCTTCCCTGGGCTGTGGACCTACAAAGGGGGCGCAGAGCTCCTCCTGCTTGCCCTGCCTGCGCGAACTGCTGCGCAAACTGCTGCGCCCTGCCCTTCGGACGTGCCATGCCCTGTTGGCCCGTCCTGTTCGCCGTGCTGCGGGCCACCCATGCTCCCTAGGGGTCGTTCAAATCTCCCGCTGTTGCTTCTGGCAATGCCCACACTGCGTCAGTCGCATGTCACCCACGCTCGTGAGAGCTGCTGGCTCCTGACGGGTCCCTCTGCTCACCCTCAGGCCTCTTGGGCTCGAGGAACCACCTTGCCTGCCCCAAACTAGCGCAGAGCCACAGGACTGGCCTTGCCGCTGCTGTGCTCCTCACCGACTGAGGTGTGGCAATGAAGGCATGGACTCCAAGTTCATACACAAGCACAAGCAGAATCGGAATCGGAATCACTTTATTTAACTCTTTACATCTTTTTACACTGATCACAAAACAAAGCCACTGCTTTTGTCTTATCACCTAGCTAGCTGGCAAGTGCTGAGTCCAAGCCTTATGTGGAAGCAAAGTTCATCTTGCAAAGTCCATTGGTCGTAGCATTGACCTCGCTTTTCTCACTTAGCTCTTGTTTTATTTCTCCCATGGCTTGTGGCCAACGAGACCAAGGATATCTCCAGTGTCCAGCTCAGCTGCTGCATCTGTGGATTCTGTACTTGTTCCCACACTGAGGCATCATTACAAGTTGAAGGACGAATTAAGACAGCAAGGTGGGACGTGAAGTGCCTGAGAGGACATCTGTGTGAAGGCCAAAGACCCAAATTTTAGGAGTGGGAAACATTGAGAGGATACAGTGGTGTGAGGTGACAGCCACATAGAGAGAAAGCAGGAGTAGTGGGTATTGCAAGAAAAAAAGGCTTTCCTACTCTTCTGCGCCAGAAATGAGCAAACAGCATAATTAATGAAGCTCCAACTTCGGAACAGCTTTAACAACCAAAACTAAAGCTTCATACATAAGAGATTCTTTTATCAAAACCCTTCTATGGGTAGTGGTCAGTGCCAAGGGCACCAGTAGGTCCCATTGTCCTCACCAGCCTCACCTGGGGCCCAACCACACCCCTCTGCTCCTTGGTCCAGGAGCTCCAGTTAAGCTCGGGCTAAGCCACAGGCAGACTGGTCTTCAGCCTTTCCTCCTGGAAGCACCTTACCTCTACCTTGTAGCTGTGTTTCCAGCCTTCTGCTGCTCCTGGATGGACCCTGCTGCCACCTCCGGCTCTGCCTGCCCTGCTCAGGTACCGTGGGACCGTGTCGCTTAAGTGCTCGGGTCACCCTCAGCTGGTGCTGCTGAGGGAGAAACCGGAGGCCTGGCAGCGGAGGGCCAGGGACCCCCCGGGTGTCTGGATGCCCCCTCCGGAGTCGAGCAGCTGCATGGCTGCCTGCAGCCCTGGGGAGGGAGGAAGGACAGAATTCATTTGCTCCCTCCACCCCTTGCCCCGAGCCCGGACCCCTGCCCTGGCTCTGGCTGCACCCCCAGAAACTCCGGCACCAACGGGGTGCGACAGGCGCCCGGGCAGGGGCTCGAGTCCGTGGCACAATGGTGCAGTGGGGGCAGCAGCACTCACTGCTACGGTGCCAAACAAG
>NW_009260531.1:0-874 GCF_000687185.1 Egretta garzetta | reverse complement strand
TAGGGACGTCACAGCAGCCATAGCAAGGGTTGCGAGGCGCCATAGCAACATCACAGCTACCATAGCGAGGGTCGTGAGCCGCCACAGCGACGTCACAGCTGCCATAGCGAGGGTTGTCATGCACCATAGCAACATCACGGCCACCAAAGTGATGTCAAAGTTGCCATAGCGACATCACAGCCACAACATTGATGTCACAGCCGCCATAGTGAGTGTCGTGAGGCACCATAGCGACGTCACAGCCACCGTAGCGAGGGTTGTGAGGTGCCAAAGCAAAGTCACAACCGTGAAAGCGACATCACAGCTGCTATAGTGATGTCATAGTTGCCATAGCGAGGGTTGTGAGGCACCATAGCGACGTCACAACCGCAAAAGTGACATCACAGCTGCCATAGTGAGGGTTTTGAGGTGCTATTGCGGGGGTTGTTAGCCACTAAAGTGACATCACAGCCTCTAAAGCGATGTCACAGCTGCCATAGCGAGGGTCGTGAGCTGCCAAAGCGACATCACAGCTGCCAAAGAGACATCACGGCAACCATAGTGATGTCAAAGCGACATAGTGTCCTGGTTTCAGCTGGGATAGAGTTAATTTTCTTCATAGTAGCTAGCATAGTGCTGTGGTTTGGATTTAGTACCAGAAGAATGTTGATAACACACTGATGTTTTCAGCTGTTGCCAAGCAGTGCTCAGACTACTCAAGGACTTTTTGAGCTTCTCCTGCTCGGCCAGGTGCATAACAAGCTGGGAGTACAGCACAGCTAGCACAGCTAACCCAAACTGACCAAAGAGCTATTCCATACCATAAAACGTCATGCTCGGGGAGGGTCAGTTGGTCAGTTCTGGGGAGACTGCTCGGGGACTGCTCGCGGCTCGG
>NW_009260530.1:334-881 GCF_000687185.1 Egretta garzetta | reverse complement strand
CCACGTGAGCCTTCTCCCAGACAGGCCCTTCTCGAGGTCAGGGGCTGGGTGAGAGCTTTGGGTTGCAGCCCATGTCTGGGCTGAAGTCTCCCTCCTCTGCCAACCACAGCAATGAGGAAAAGGTCCCTCTCACCCACCGCCCTGCACCCGCACAGAGGTCCTGCCCCAGCAAACATCCAGACTGACACCCCTGGCCAGACAGCAGGAGGGAAGGGCTGGGGGCTAAAGCACAGCAGGGGCATAGGGTCCCAGGGCTGCCATGGAGCCTGACAGCCCCTGCCCAGGAAGGAGGCAGCTGTGAGGCTGGGACAGGGAAGCTCGGTCTCTGGGAAGGCCCAAGGCAGCAGGAACAGCTCATGGAGTCTGGGTTCTTGGCAGAGCCAGCCAAGGGGCAATGGCAGCCCCATGTGCCCCAGTTGCTCCTAACCCCTTTGGAAGGCTGTGATACCCCCCTGGGGCTTTCTGGGGGGGCCTGGGCCACCCAGTCTCCTTAGGGCTAACCGCTGTGAGGGCAGAGCCCTGGGGCTCCCCCAAAACAGCAGATCTG
>NW_009260530.1:0-268 GCF_000687185.1 Egretta garzetta | reverse complement strand
GGTGGTGAAGAGACGGGCACTCACGGCACCTTGCCGAGAGCCATTTTCTGTTGGAAGCTGTGACTTGCAGGATGGAAGTATCTCTCTGAGCAGGAATATTGCCCAGGGGCCATGGGACTGCTGTACCCGAGACGTGCCCCTTCTCCACCACCATGGCGCTGTGCTCTGCTCCTCCCCATCAGTCTCAGAGAGAGCCCCTAACACCTGTGCAGGAGAGCACCAGCTCTGGCTCAACCCCCCAAAGGCTTTTAATAAGAACACAGATGGC
>NW_009260529.1:17182-17382 GCF_000687185.1 Egretta garzetta | reverse complement strand
GGGACCCCAAGCATGGGGACACCAAGCATGGGGACACCCTCCCACAGGGACACCCGCCCACAGGGACACCACGCATGGGGACATGGCCCACGGGGACACTGAGCACGGGGACACCGCCATGAGGACATGGCCCATGGGGACACCACAAATGGGGACACTGCCACGGGGACACCACGAATGGGGATACTGAGCATGGGTGG
>NW_009260529.1:14464-15192 GCF_000687185.1 Egretta garzetta | reverse complement strand
CCAGGGCACCCCAGCACCCCGGCACCCCGGCACCCCGGCACCAGGGCACCCCTCAGCACTTGCACCCGGCACCAGGGCACCCCAACACCCCCCAGCACCCACACCTGCACTGGCACCTGGCACTGGGGCACCCAAGCACCAGGGCACCCCAGGATCAGGGCACCCCGGCACCCCAGCACCCCTCAGCACCAGCACCGGCACCCACACTTGGCACTGGGGCACCCCAGCACAAGGGCACCCCAGCATCAGTGCACCCCAGCACCAGGGCACCCCGGCACCAGGGCACCCCCCAGCACCCACACCCAGCACTGGGGCACCCCGGTATTAGGGCACCCCAGCACCAGGGCACCCCAACACCCCCGAGCACCCCCACCTGCACTGGCACCTGGCACTGGGGCACCCCAGCACCAGGGCACCCCAGCCCCCCAGCACCCCTCAGCACCGGCACACGGCGCCGGTACCCAGCACCCAAGCACCATGGCACCTTGGCACCCTGGCACCCCATCACCCTGACACCATGTCACCGTGTCACCAGGGCACCCTGGCACCTCAGCACCCCAGCACCATGTAACCAGAGCACCCTGACACCCCAGCACCAGGGCACCCCAGCACCATGGCAACTTGGCTCCCTGTCACTTTGTCACCCTGTCACCCTGACACCCTGGCACCCTGACACCCTGGCACCAGGGCACCCCAGCACCCCAGCACCCTGGCACCAGGGCACCCCG
>NW_009260529.1:12655-13156 GCF_000687185.1 Egretta garzetta | reverse complement strand
CTGGCCCTGGCCTGGTGCGAGGCGCCGTGCGAGGGGCATGCACAGGCTGGTGGGGGGGGAGGGGGCAGTGCTGCCCCCCCGTGTGCACACGCAGCCCCCGTGCAAGCACAGAGCCTCCCAGGTGACGGCCAGCTCTGTGCAAGCACACTCCCCCGTGCAAGTGCACATCCAGCCCTCGTGCAAGCACACTCCCCCGTGCAAGCACAGCGCCCATGCCAGCACGCTCTGATGCCCCGGTGTGCCCAGCCCTCGTGCAAGCACACGCCCCTGTGTGCACACCGTGCCCGTGCAAGCGCACGCCCCTGTGCCAGTGTGGCCAGCCCTGGTGCAAACACAGCTCTGGTGCAAACACAGCCCTGGTGCAAGCACAGCCCTGGTGCAAGTGTGCACAGCCCCCATGCAAGCCCAGCCCTGTGCAAGCTCCACCGCCGTGCAAGCACAGTGCTGGTGCAAGCCCATCCTTGTGCAAGCCCAGCCCTGTGCAAGCCCAGCCCTCAGCCA
>NW_009260529.1:12198-12478 GCF_000687185.1 Egretta garzetta | reverse complement strand
AGCCCCGTGCCAGCCCCACCCTTGTGCAAGCCCAGCCCTGTGCAAGCCCAGCCCTGTGCAAGCCTCACCCCCGTGCAAGCACAGCCCTGGTGCAAGCCCTGCCCCCATGCAAGCCCATCCCCGTGCAAGCCCCTCCCCATGCAAACGCAGCCCTGTGCAAGTACAACCCTGGTGCAAGCCCCGTCCCGTGCAAGTGCACCCCTGTGCAAGGCCTGCCCTGTGCAAGCCCATCCTTGTGCAAGTGCAGCTCCGTGCAAGCCCAGCCCTGGTCAAGCCCCGT
>NW_009260529.1:10404-10722 GCF_000687185.1 Egretta garzetta | reverse complement strand
GATGTAGTTGCCGGGCTCGGTGGGGCAGTAGGTGACCTTGCAGGTGCCGTCCTCCACGTCCTCGCAGTTGATGTCCACCTTGCTGGGCCCCTCGATGGACAGGCCCAGCCCCCCGTAGCCTGGGGGACACGGGGACGCGGCTCAGAGACGTCCCACTGCTGCTTCACCCTCCCCAGCAGGGCCACCAGGGCCACCACCCCATCCATCCCCACCATGGCCGCCAGGGCCACCACCCCACCCCATCCCGGCCATGGCCACACCATGGCCATCACCCCATCCATCCCTGGCATGGCCACCATGGCCACCCCCCCATCCCAT
>NW_009260529.1:8066-8850 GCF_000687185.1 Egretta garzetta | reverse complement strand
AGGGTCATGTGGTAGGCTCCTGGTGGCCACACAAGGGCAGTCAAGGCCACGTGAGCCATCACAGGGTCCCCATCTCCATGTGGTGGGCTCCTGGTGGCCACACAGGGGCAGTCAAGGCCACGTGACCCATCATGGGGTCCCCGTGGGGTCCCTATGGCCATGTGGTGGGGTTCTGGTGGCCACACAGGGGCGGTCAAGGCCATGTGACCCACCACGGGGTTCCCAGCTCCATGTGGTGGGCTCCTGGTGGCCACACAGGGGCAGTCAAGGCCATGTGAGCCATCACAGGGTCCCCATCTCCACATGGTGGGCTCCTGGTGGCCATGCAGGGGTGGGTCAAAGCCACGTGACCCAGCACAGGGTTCTGGTGGCCATGTGGTAGGGTTCTGGTGGCCACACAGGGGCAGTCAAGGCCATGTGACCCACCATGGGTTCCCCATTGCCACGTGGTGGGCTCCTGGTGGCCACACAGGGGTTTTCAAGGCCATGTGACCCATCACGGGGTCCCCATCGCCATGTGATGGGCTCCTGGTGGCCACGCAGGGGTGGGTCAAGGCCACGTGAGCCACCAGGGGCTGCTGGTGGCCACCAGCCCCATCTCACCAGTGATCTTGGCAGTGAAGGGGCTGCCCGGGATGTGCTTGTCGTCGAAGCGGACGATGATGCTGTAGTCGCCGGGGGCGGTGGGCAGGTAGGACACGGTGCAGGTCCCGTCCTTGTTGTCCTGGCAGGTGATCTCGGCCTTGGAGGGACCTTCCACCGCCAACGAGAGCCCACCTGGGGG
>NW_009260529.1:5555-6298 GCF_000687185.1 Egretta garzetta | reverse complement strand
GGCCCCAACTCAGCCCCATGGTGCCCTCCATGGTCTCCCCAACCCCATGGTGCCCACCATGGCCACAATTCTCTGCTCCACGGTGCCCCCCATGATCTCAACTCAGCCCCACAGTGCCCCCCATGGCCTCCCAAGCCCACGGTGCCCACCCCAACCCCAACTCCCAGCCCTGCTTTGCCCACCACGACCCCAACTCAGCCCCACAGTGCCCCTCATGGCCCCAGCTCAGCCCCATGGTGCCCACCATGGCCACAATTCTCTGCTCCATGGTGCCCATCATGGCCTCCCAAGCCCACGGTGCCCACCCCAACCCCAACTCCCAGCCCTATGGTGCCCATCACAGCCCCAACTCTCAGCCCCATGGTGCCCACCATGGCCTCCTAAACCCACGGTGCCCCCCATGGCCCCAACTCAGCCCCATGGTGCCCACCATGGCCTCCTAAACCCACGGTGCCCCCCATGATCTCAACTCAGCCCCACAGCGCCCCCCATGGCCTCCCAAGCCCACGGTGCCCACCCCAACCCCAACTCCCAGCCCTACGTTGCCCACCACGACCCCAACTCAGCCCCACAGTGCCCCTCATGGCCCCAGCTCAGCCCCATGGTGCCCACCATGGCCACAATTCTCTGCTCCATGGTGCCCATCATGGCCTCCCAAGCCCACGGTGCCCACCTCAACCCCAACTCCCAGCCCTATGGTGCCCATCACAGCCCCAACTCTCAGCCCCATGGTGCCCATCCTG
>NW_009260529.1:2082-2565 GCF_000687185.1 Egretta garzetta | reverse complement strand
GGGTGATGCCGTGGGGCAGGGTGACCCCGCGGGGCAGGGTGCCACCGTGGGGCAGGGTGGGAGGGTCATCCCATGGGGCAGGGTGACACCATGGGGCAGGGTGACACCGTGGGGCAGGGTGACACCGTGGGGCAGGATGGCCCCATGGAGGAGAGCATCATGTGGGGCAGGACATCCCTGGGCAGGATGGTCTATGGGGCAGAGGACCCTATGGAGCAGGGCAGCCATGGGGCAGGACACCCTATGGGGCAGTGTGTCCCTGGGCAGGGCACCCTATGGGGCAGGACACTCTATGGGGCAGGTCACCCTATGGGGTGGGCCAGAGCACCCATGGGGCAGGACACTCTATGGGGCAGGACACCCATGGAAAAGGACACTCTATGGGGCAGGACACCCTATGGGGCAGGACAACCCATGGAGGAGGACACACTATGGGGCAGGGCACCCTATGGGGCAGGACACCCTATGGGGCAGGACATGCTA
>NW_009260529.1:0-962 GCF_000687185.1 Egretta garzetta | reverse complement strand
GGGGGGCCCTGGGGCCAGCGCAGCTCTGGGGTCACCACGGGGTTGGACATGGGCCCAGCACCCAGGGACCCATCCCCACCCCCCTCCCAGCGCCCCAGTGGGGACCCCACCCCTCCCCCCCCGGCCTCGCCCCCACGCACCAGGGATGGGGTGGCCCCCGAAGGTGATGTTGACATCGTAGTCACCGGGCGTGAAGGGGATGTACTCCACCGAGCAGCTCCCATCCTTGTTGTCCTTGCAGGACATCTTGGCCTCCGAGGGGCCCTCGATGGCCAGGCCCAGTCCCCCCGTGCCCGCGCCCCTGGGGACAAGGCACCGCTCAGGGACACGGCCAGGGCGGGGCAGCAATGGGAGGTGGCACCTCCATGGGGAGGGGCTGGAGGTGATGCCTTGGTGGCCTGGGGCTGGAGGTGCCACCTCCACGGCATTGGATGGAGGTGCCACCTTGGTGGCAAGGGATGGAGGGGGCACCTCCATGGGCTGGGACGGGGATGCCACTTTGGTGGCCTGGAGCTGGAGATGTCACCTCTGTGTCAAGGAGCTGGAGGTGCCACCTTGGTGGCCTGGGACAGTGGTGACACCTCCATTGGCTGGGATGGAGATGCCACCTTGGTGGCCTGGGTCTGGAGGTGCCACCTCCACGGCATGGGATGGAGATGCCAGCTTGGTGGCCTGGGATGGTGGTGGCACCTCCAAGGGCTGGGATGGAGGTGCCACATTGGTGACCTGGGGCTGGAGGTGCCCCCTTGACGGCCAAGGGGCTGGAGTTGTCACGTTGGTGACATGGGATGGTGGTGGCACCTTCATGGGTTGGGATGGAGGTCCCACATTGGTGGCCTGGGGCACCATGGGGGCAGGTTGGTGGTCCATGGGGGCAGATCAGTGGCCCATGGTGGCAGTGGGGGTTGGTGGCCCGTGGGGGCAGGCTGGTGGCCCGTGGGGGCAGGGGGAGGCTGGTGGCC
>NW_009260528.1:27833-28586 GCF_000687185.1 Egretta garzetta | reverse complement strand
TATTGCATCGTAGACCCCTATAGACCCACCAGGAGCCCCCTATAGACCCTTTTAATTGTCTGTATACACACCATACACTCTGTATCATCTTATATATGTCTATATGCTACTTACATCGTCTCATGCTCTACTATAAAGTTGTTAAAAATGCTATATATTTTCTCACAACTTGCTATATATTGTCTATAGGTCTCCATATGTCATCATAACCACCTGTACCTCTTCTAGAGGTTCCTTATATGTCCATATGCCCCCTATATATTACCACACACTTTCATATTTATTTCCCATATCTTATCAAAGTCGTTCATGTACTCTATATAGCGTTCTATACATTCTTATGTATTCATCTATATAGTTTCACAGTTTCTTGCACGGTTTCTATACTTGGTCATATTCGTCTATAATGCCCATATACATCTCTATATACTCCAACATTCTCTCACAGCTCCCTATACCCCTCTTAGGAGCTCCCTATATCTCACCTATAGCCGTATATCCCACCACAACTTCATACTTGCCACCTATATTGTCCTTACAGCACCCTATATGCCTTCAGGGTGCTCTGTAAGCTCTCTGTCCACTCTTATACACTTCGTATGTGCTGTCATAGTCGTCTATAGGTCCCTATAAGCCCCTCACAGTGCCCTATATCCCCCCTAGGAGCTCCCTATATCCCCTCACAGATGCCCTCATAGGCCCCTATATCCCGTCAGCGCCCCCCATATCCCCCCTATATCCCCTTGCAGTCCC
>NW_009260528.1:15819-19100 GCF_000687185.1 Egretta garzetta | reverse complement strand
GGGGCGGGGGGAGCAGCAGGATGCCCAGGTCCCTTTTTGGGGGCACCCACCCACCTGGGTGTTTTGGGAAGGGCGATGGGTCCCACCCTACTCACACCAAGGGGCACCCAGGGGTGCTGGTCCCGTCCCCAGGGGCACCCGAGGGTGCTGGTCCCGTCCCCAGGGGCACCCAGGGGTGCTGGTCCCATCCCCAGGGGTACTCGAGGGTGCTGGTCCCATCCCCAGGGGCGCCCAGGGGTGCTGGTCCCGTCCCCAGGGGCACTCGAGGGTGCCGGTCCCGTCCCCAGGGACACCCAGGGGTGCTGGTCCCATCCCCAGGGGCACTCGAGGGTGCTGGTCCTGTCCCCAGGGGCACCCATGGGTGCCGTGCCAGACTTAGGGAGCACCCAGATATCCGAATGCTACCCCTAGGGACACCCCGGGCTGCTGTGCCAGGCTTGGGGGGCACCCAGGGGTGCCCATGCCCTGCCCAGGAGCACCCAGGGGTGCCCGTCCTCACCCTAGGAGCACCCAGGGGTGCTGGTCCCATCTCTAGAGGCACCCAAGGGTCCTGATTTTGTTCCCAGGGAGCACCCAGGGGTGCCCGTCCTCACCCTAGGAGCACCCAGGGGTGCCCGTCCTCACCCTAGGAGCACCCAGGGGTGCCCGTCCTCACCCTAGGAGCACCCAGGGGTGCCCGTCCTCACCCTAGGAGCACCCAGGGGTGCCCGTCCTCACCCTAGGAGCACCCAGGGGTGCCCGTCCTCACCCTAGGAGCACCCAGGGGTGCCCGTCCTCACCCTAGGAGCACCCAGGGGTGCCCGTCCTCACCCTAGGAGCACCCAGGGGTGCCCGTCCTCACCCTAGGAGCACCCAGGGGTGCTGTGCTGGACTTAGGGGCATCCAGGGGTGCCAGTCCCATCCTTAGAAGCACCCAGGGGTGCTGCGTCAGATTTGGGGGGCACCCAGGGGTGCCCGTCATCTCCCCAGGGGCACCCAGGGGTGCCGGTCTCGTCCTTAGGGAGCACCCAGGGGTGCTGCGCCGGACTTAGGGGGCACCCAGGGGTGCCCGTCCCACCTCTAGGAGCACCCAGGGGTGCTGGTCCTGTTCCCCAGGGGCACCCAGGGGTGCCAGTCCCCTCCCCAGGAGCACCCAGGGGTGCTGACCCATCCCCAGGGGCACCCAGGGGTGCCAGTCCTAGCTCTAGGAGCACCCAGGGGTGCTGGTCCTGTTTCCTGGGGGCACCCAGGGGTGCCCATCCCCTCCTCAGGAGCACCCAGGGGTGCCAGTCCCAGCTCTAGGGGCACCCAGGGGTGCTGATCCTGTTTCCCGGGGGCACCCAGGGGTGCCCGTCCCTTCCCCAGGAGCACCCAGGGGTGCTGCGCCACGCTCAGGGGCACCCAGGGGTGCCAGACCCACATCAGGCAGCACCCAGGGGTGTTCGTCCCATCCTCAGGAGCACCCAGGGGTGCTGGTCCCACACCTTGGGGGCACCCAGGGGTGCCCAGCGCAGACCCAAGGGGCACCCAGGGGTGCCAGACCCATAGCTGGGGGCACCCAGGGGTGCCTACCCCCTGCCTAGGAGCACCCAGGGGTGCTGACCCATAGCCGAGGAGCACCCAGGGGTGCCAGTCCTGTCCCTGGGGGCACCCAGGGGTGCCCATCCTCCTGCCCAAGGGGCACCCAGGGGTGCCAGTCCCTTCCCCAGGGGCACCCAGGGGTGCTGCTCCCATCCCCAGGGGCACCCAGGGGTGCTGAACCCATTGTCTGGGGGCACCCAGGGCACGGGGAAACGTCTTCCACCCAAGGGGCACCCAGGGGTGCCAGACCTGTGTCAGGCAGCACCCGGGGGTGTTGGTCCCATGCTCAGGAGCACCCAAGGGTGCCCCTACCCTATTTAAGGGACCCCAGAAGGACCTATAGGAGCTCACTGTTCATTTGCGGGGTCCCAGAGGGGTTCTAGAAGCACCCATGGGTGCCCATACCCAATCCAAAGGGTTCCAGGGGTGCCCATACCCCACCTAGGAAGCTCCCAAGAGCACCCATGGGTGCTCATTCCCACTCCCAAGTGTCCCCAGGGGGGCTTCAGGAGCAGCCATGATGCCCCCTCCCAACCCAAGAGTCCCATGGGTGTCCCAGCAGCACCCATGGGTGCCCATCCATACCCTAAAGCATCCCAGAGGGGTCCCAGGAGCACCTATGGGTGCCTATACCCATCACAGTGAATTCCAAGGGTGCCCCTACCCAACCCAGAGAGGTACCAAGAACACCCATGGGTGCCCCTCCCCACTGAGAGGGTCCCAGGGGGCACCCACACCCTACCTAGGGGTCCCAGGACCACCCAGGGGTGCCTGTACTCTACCCATGGGTGCCTATACCCAACCCAGGGGGGGTCCCAGGGACATCCATACCCTACCAGGAGGTCCCAGGAGCACCCATGGGTGCTGATCCCCATGCCAGGGGGTCCCGGGGAGGTCCCAGGAGCACCCGTGGGTGCCTCTACCATACTCAGGAAATCCCAAAACCAACCATGGGTGCCTCTACCCAACCCAGGGCATCCCGGGAGCACCCATGGGTGCCTCTACCCAACCCAGGAAGTCGTAGCAGCACCCATGGGTGCTGATCCCTGCGCCAGGGGGTCCCAGGGAGGTCCCAGGAGCACCCATGGGTGTCTCTACCCAACCCATGGGTGCCTCTACCCAACTCAGGGGGTCCCAGGAGCACTCATGGGTGCTGATCCCCACGTCAGGGGGTCCCAGGGAGGTCCCAGGAGCACCCATGGGTGTCTCTACCCAACCTGGGGTCCCAGGAGCACTCATGGGTGCTGATACCCGTGCCAGAGGGTCCTAGGGAGGTCCCAGGAGCACCCATGGGTGCCTCTACCCAACCCAAGGGGTCCCAGGAGCACTCATGGGTGCTGATCCCTGCGCCAGGGGGTCCTAGGGACGTCCCAGGAGCACCCGTGGGTGCCTCTACCCAACCCAGGGGGTCCCGGGAGCACCCATGGGTGCTGATCCTCACCTCAGGGGGTCCCGGGGGGGGTCTCAGGAGCACCCATGGGTGCTGATCCCCGCGCCAGGGGGTTGTAGGGAGGTCCCAGGAGCACCCATGGGTGCCCCTACCCAGCCCAGGGAATCCCCTGGGCCACCCCTCCCCTACCCGGGCGGGGCTGGGGGCACCCATGGGTGCTCTCCCTGACTCCCCCTTCGCCCCGCCGGCCCCTTCCAGGTCAGAGCCGCGGCTTCGCCTTCGTGGAGTTCAACCACGTCCAGGACGCGGCGCGGTGGATGGGCGCCACACA
>NW_009260528.1:12816-13973 GCF_000687185.1 Egretta garzetta | reverse complement strand
GCCCTCCCCCATGGGTGCTGGGTGCCCCTGGGTGCTGGGTCCCATCCCGGAGCCCCCCCATGGGTGCTGGGTGCCCCTGCATTCTGGGTCCCATCGTGGAGCCCCCCCATGGGTGCTGGGTCCCATCCTGGAGCCCCCCCCATGGGTGCTGGGTGCCCCCGGCGCTGGGCCCCCTCTATGGTCGTTAATGGGGTTTAATGGTTTGTACTGGGGGTCCAGGTGCCCGTGTGACCCTCGTGCGAGCCCTCGTGCGAGAGCCTTGTCCCAGACCCTTCCGTGAGGTCTTGTGCGCCCTCGTGCGAGGCCCTTGCACGGGCTCATGTGTACCCTCGTGCGAGATCCTCGTGCGAGACCCTGTCGTGAGGTCTTGTAGACCCTCGTGCGAGGCCCTCGTGCAAGGCCCTCGTGCAAGGCCCTCGTGCAAACCCTCGCAGGGGCTCATGTGTACCCTCGTGCGAGATCCTCGTGCGAGACCTGGTTGTGAGGTCTTGTGGACCCTTGTGCGAGGCCCTCGTGCAAGGCCCTTGTGCGAGGCCCTTGTGCGAACCCTCGCACGGGCTCATGTATACCCTCGTGCGAGATCCTCGTGCGAAACCCTTCTGTGAGTTCTTCTAGGCCCTCGTGCGAGGCCCTCGTGCAAACCCTCGCACGGGCTCATGTGTACCCTCGTGCAAGACCCTTGTGCGAAACCCTTCCGTGAGTTCTTGTGTACCCTCGTGTGAGACCCTCGTGCGAGATCCTCGTGCGAGACCCTGTGCGGCCTTGTGTGCCGTGCCTGTGCGAGATCCTCGTGTGAGACCCTGTTGTGAGTTCTTGTGCACCCTCGTGCAAGACCCTTGTGCGAGCTCTTGTGCACCCTTGTGTGAGATCCTTGTGCGAGACCCTTCCGTGAGTTCTTGTGCACCCTCCTGTGAGACCCTCGTGCAAGGCCCTCGCGTGAGGCCCTTGCTCACACTCTTGTGCACCCTCGTGCAAGACCCTTGTGCAGCCTTGTGTGCCATGCTTGTGCGAGACCCTCGTGCGAGACCCTTCCGTGAGTTCTTGTGTGCCCTCGTGCGAGACCCTCATGTAAGGCCCTTGTGCAAGCTCTTGTGCACCTTTGTGCAAGACCCTCGTGCGAGGCCCTTGTTCACACTCTTGTGCACCCCCGTGCGAGA
>NW_009260528.1:10425-12340 GCF_000687185.1 Egretta garzetta | reverse complement strand
TGCAAGGCCCCCGCGCGAGGCCCTTGCTCACCCTCTTGTGCACCCTCGTGCAAGACCCTTGTGCAGCCTTGTGTGCCATGCTTGTGCGAGACCCTCGTGCGAGACCCTTCCGTGAGTTCTTGTGTGCCCTCGTGCGAGACCCTCATGCGAGCTCTTGTGCACCCTTGTGCAAGACCCTTGTGCGAACCTTTCTGTGAGTTCTTGTGCGCCCTCGTGTGAGGCCCTCGTGCGAACCCTCACACAAGCTCATGTGTACCCTCGTGCGAGACCCTTCCATGAGTTGCTGTATACCCTTGTGTGAGACCCTCGTGCAAGACCCTTGTGCAAGCTCTTGTGCCGCCTCGTGCAAGATCCTCGTGCAAGGCAAGGCCCTTGTTCACACTCTTGTGCACCCTCGTGCGAGACCCTTGTGCAGCCTTGTGTGCCATGCTTGTGCGAGATCCTCGTTTGAGACCCTTCCGTGAGTTCTTGTGTGCCCTCATGCAAGGCACGCGCCCTGGTGCGAGACCCTCGTGCAAGGCCCTCGTGCGAGCGCTTGTGCACCCTTGTGCGAGATCCTCGTGAGCCCCCCTGGTGCGAGCCATGGGAGAGCCCCGTGCGAGCCCTCGTTCGCTCTTGTGCAAACGCTGGTGCGAGGCGACGCTGCGCTGCTTTGTGAGCCCTCGTGCGCCCTCGCACAAGCCCTGGGGCGAGCCCTTGTGCCGCTTTACGGAAGCGCTCGTGCGAGCACTGGTGACCCCCTCGTGCGAGCCCTGGTGCGAGAGTCGTGCGAGAGCGGTGTGGGCCCTTGTGCAAGCCCTGGTGCGAGCTCTTGTGCCCCCCTGGTACAAGCCCTGGTGTGAACCCTGGTGTGAGCCCTCATGTCCCCTCGTGCAAGCCCTGGTGCAAGGGCCACACGAGCCCTCGTGCGAGCCCTGGTTCCCCCTGGTGCAAGCCCTCGTGCGAACCTTGGTGCCCCCCTTATTCAAGACCTTGCGTCCCCTCGTGCGAGCCCTGGTGCGAGAGTCGTGCGAGAGCAGTGGGAGCCTTGGCATGAGTTCTTGTGCCGTCGTGCAAGCCCTTGTGCAAGCCCTGGTGCAAGGGACAAATGAGCCCTCGTGCAAGCTCTCATGTCCCGTCGTGCAAGGCCTGGTGCAAACCCTTGTGCGAGCCCCCGTGCCCCCCTTGTGCGAGCCCTGGTGTCCTCGTTATTCAAGCCCTCGTGTGCCCTCGTGCAAGCCCTGGTGCGAGAGTCGTGCAAGAGTGGTGGGAGCCCTAATGCGAGCCTTGGCGTGAGCTCTTGTGCCCTCGTGCAATCCCTGGTGCAAATCCTCGTGCGAGCCCTCGTGCCCCCCTCGTGTGAGCCCTGGTGCAAAGGCCACGCGAGCCCTCGTGCGAGCCCTGGTTCCCCCTGGTGCAAACCTTGGTGCAAGCCTTCGCGCGCCCTCGTGCGAGCCTTGGTGCGAGCCCTGGTGCAAGGACCGTGCCAGGCCGAGCTCAAGCCCTGGAGCAAGCCCTCGTGCCCCCTCGTGCAAACCCTTCTGCCCCCTTGTGCGAGCGTTCATGCGAGTCCTGGTGCAAGGGCCGCGTGAGCCCTCGTGCAAGCCCATGCGCCCCCTCGTGCGAGCCCTGGACTGAAGCCTTGTGTGAGCCTTGGTGCCCCCCTCGTGCGAGCCCTCGTGCGAGCCCCAGAGCCCACTGATACAAAACCCGCATCGAGCTCTCGTGCAAAGCCTCGTGCTCCCCCCCCTCAAACCTTTGTGGGAACCCTGGTGCCCCCCTCGTGCCCCCCTTGTGCAAATGCTCGTGCGAGCCCTCGTGCGAGCCCTCGTGCGAGCCCTGCTGCCCACTGGTACGAAACCTGCATCGAGCTCCTGTGCGAAGCCTCGTGCCCCCCCCCAAAAACTTTGTGGGAGCCCTGATGCCCCCCCCCGTG
>NW_009260528.1:0-1186 GCF_000687185.1 Egretta garzetta | reverse complement strand
CCCTATAGAAGGGACCCAGGACCCCTATAGAAGGGACCCAGAGGCCCTATAGAAGGGACCCAATGACCTGGAGCCCCTATAGAAGGAACCCAGAGGCCCTATAGAAGGGACCCAGAGGCCCTATAGCAGGGACCCAGGGACCTGGAGCCCCTATAGAAGGAACCCAGAGGCCCTATAGAAGGGACCCAGAGGCCCTATAGAAGGGACCCAGTGACCGACCCAGAGGCCATATAGAAGGAACCCAGGAGCCCCTATAGAAGGGACCCGGAGGCCCTATAGAAGGGACCCGGAGCCCCTATAGAAAGGACCCAGGTGCCCCTATAGGAGGAACCTGGGTGCCCCTGTATAAGGTACACGGGAAGCCCCTATAGAAGGGACCCAGGCATCCCCAAGCATCTATAGAAGGGACCCAGGAACCGCTATAGAAGGGACCCAGAGCCTCTATAGAAGTGGGCTGGGTGCCCCTATATAGTGGTTCAATGTAAGTGACATGGGAAGTTCCTATAGAAGGGACCCAGGAGCTCCTATAGGAGGGACTCAGGCACCCCAGAGCCCCTATAGGAGGGACCCAGGAGCCCCTATAGGAGCGACCCAGGTGTCCCCAAGCCCCTATAGAAGGGACCCAGGGACCCAGGAGCCCCTATAGAAGGGACCCGGAGCCCCTATAGAAGGGACCCAAGGACCCAGAGCCCCTATATGGGGGACCCAAGGACCCAGGAGCCCCTATAGAGAGGAGCCGGAGCCCCTATGGAAGGGACCTAGAAACCCGGAGCCTCTATAGAAGTGGCCTGGGTGCCCCTATATAGTGTCCCTATGTAAGGCACATGGGAAGCCCCTATAGGAGGGACCCAGGAGCACCTATAGGAGGGACCCAGGTGCCCCTATAGAAGGCACCCAGAGCCCCTATAGAAGGAACCTGCACCCTCTACAGAGAAGACCCATGAGTCCCTATAGAATGGATCCAGGTATCCCTATAGGATGGACTCAGAAGTCCTATAGAAGGAATCAAGGTGCCCCTATGAAAAAGATCCAGGTGCTTCTATAGGAGGGATCTAGGTGCTCCTATAGAAGGGATACAGGTGCCTCTATAGAAGGGGTCCAGGTGCTTCTATAGGAAGGATCTAGGTGCTCTTATAGAGAAGATCCAGGTGCCCCTATAGGAGGGACCCAGGTGCCCCTATAGAAG
>NW_009260527.1:0-439 GCF_000687185.1 Egretta garzetta | reverse complement strand
GTTACGGGAGGCAGGCGCGTGAGGCTGAAGCCTGGTAGTGAGACTGGAGCGGCTCTTAGGGGCATTACGGTACCGGGGATCCCCTCCATTAAGGGCATTATGGGAGCAGGACACCACTATTAGGGGCATTACGGTACCCAAACCCCGCTATTTAGGACAACTTGGGCCCCCAGATTGGCCCTGGAGCATCTATTAGACGCATTAAGGTACCTAAACCCCACTATTTAGAATAGTTCGAGCCCCCATATAAGCCCTGGAGCAGCTATTAGGGGCGTTAAGGTACCAGGGACCCCCCCTTGGGGGCATTATGGGAGCAGGACACCACTATTAGGAGCATTACGGTACCCAAACCCCGCTATTTAAGGCGACTTGGGCCCCCAGATTGGCGCTGCAGCAACTATTAGGTGCATTATGGCACTGGGGACCCCTCCTTAGGGGC
>NW_009260526.1:0-378 GCF_000687185.1 Egretta garzetta | reverse complement strand
TAAGGATCTGTCCCCTATAGTAAAGGGGAGTTTAAGGGTCCGTCCCCTATAGAAGGGGGGGTTAAGGGTCCATCTCCTATAGAAACGGGGGGTTAAGGGTCCGTGCCCTATAGAGAGAATGGTTAAGGGCCCATCCCCTATAGGAAGGATGGTTAAGGGTCCATCCCCTATGGAGTGGGGAGGTTAAGGGTCCATGCCCTATGGAATGGGGGGGTTAAGGGTCCATCCCCTATAGAATGGGGGGGATTAAGGGTCTATCCCCTATAGAGAGAATGGTTAAGGGCCCATCCCCTATAGGAAGGATGGTTAAGGGTCCATCCCCTATGGAGTGGGGAGGTTAAGGGTCCATGCCCTATGGAATGGGGGGGTTAAGGGTCC
>NW_009260525.1:1825790-1835896 GCF_000687185.1 Egretta garzetta | reverse complement strand
CCCAAAGCATTCTCTGATTCTATGATTCTATGATTCTATGGTAATAATTTGTCTGCCTTTTCATCCTGTCTGGGTGGTCTATAACAGACTCCCACCATGACATCTGCCTCGTTGGTCTATGAGATGGGACTATGAGATTTCAGGGACAAAATTGAAATAAATTCTTTATGCAAGACCAAGGAGGACAATTTTCTCAGTGGTGTTACTTTTGTATGTGCTGGCAGATATGACCCAAACCGTGAAGTGACATCTTGAGTCAGCCATCTCAGATAACCCCAGATGCCTGTATGTGGGCAATTTACAGAAGCCCAAAGAATAGCATTAATTTCCATATTTGAGACACTCAAATCCAATTTTATCTATATGTGAATTGGGTGAGATATGGGTTTGCAATAGTAAGAAATGTAATATGAGATTCAGTTAGTTCACACATACTTGTCAGTTGTCATTTGAAATGCTCTACCTCCTCTGACTTCAAGCTGACATTGCTGAGAACTTGGGTCCCCAATAAACTCAGGCCTATGTCTACCTTTCCTTGGTGTATATGCCTCTCAAAAGGTACTAGATTTCTACACTGGCTCTGGCCTGAAACTCCATTCAACTCATTTGATATATCTAAAGAAAAAGAAATCTGAAAGCCCATGTACAAAATTTTGTCTTTTTACTTAAGTGAATAATTTTACAATAAGGAAGTTCTTGTTTCTTCTACAGTTATCATTCCCCTATATCAACAGCAACCTCTTATCTTTGAGTCAATAGGAAATTTCACTTGTACAAATATTTTTTTCACAACAAAGAAATGAACAATCTTACATAATAAGACTAATTCTAAAACCTACCCTTGAAAAATTCCACTAGTAACATCCCTGTACAATTATGTTTTCCCTTTCAGCACTTTTCACTGCCTCTCACAAAAAGTCAGTTATTGTATACTCATGTGCCCAGTTTAGCTAATAGATTTTCATGTAGCACCATATGATATACTTTATTAAGTACAGCTAGATTAAGCCAATTTATTTTCTTGTTGACTAGAAAATCAATAGTTCCTCTGAAAACTGATATCAAATCAGTCTATCACAATCTAAATGTTACACCTAATTTTTAATCCTATTTTGTCTTTAGTTAATCTTTCTTTTATAGCTTTTGCTGAATTTTTGCAAACCACTGGCATCAGATTACCAACTCTGTAATTACTCTGATCACTCTCCACCCTATTAAATGAAGATCTAACATTTGCTCTTCTTCGTTTGTTTGATTCCACTGCAATTACTGCGTTAACATCACCACTTACTGTGAACAAGGTAGGCAGTCAGCCACTATTTAGACAGCAGCAAAATAAATCTTAATTTCTGCTTCTACTGCAAGCAATGACTGGTATACATACAGCTGTACTCTTTTAAGGTTATTACTGGAATAAATCTAGCAACTAACTTGAGATTATATCAATTTCAATAAGTAGAAGCTATGGAGGTCTCTTATAAATTTAAACCCAGAATTCAACAACATAGTGAGTGCTATATAAATGCTTTCTTGCACATTCTGCCCTTCACATACATTAGTTCAAAATACAAAGTAAGCATAGTATATTGCTCTTGATAATTTTAAGGGGGGGGGGGAGTGTAACAGAAATTTGATAATACTTTATAACGTGTTCTTAAAACCAAGTTCTTTGCACACAGCAATCAATTTCATTCTGTATCTGTATCTAATCTCCATAGCTGTTGTGTTGAAGCTATCTCAAGAAAGTGAAGTTAGGAGAGGTAGATAATTATCTTCATAGATCCATAGAGGTTAGGGCAAAAGGGATTATTAAATCGTTTTGTCAAGCCTGGAATATACTGCGGACTGTTAAATTTCATCCAGTGTTGATATCTGTTGAAGATGAGTTGTGATGATCAGCATCTATTATTATTATTATTGATCACATTTGTTGTAGCACTACACAAAGGCTGAAGAAGAAAAGAAGTACTCTGCGACAAGCGTTGTATAAACATAGATTACCTGATAATCTCTGTTTTGAAGAGTTTACAGCCAAGATAAAAAGAGCCTGGAGTTGGAGAATGGAATGTAAAACACTGCACAATAATCAAATTACAATAGCAGACAAAGCATTAGTTGCATTATTTATTTTTTTTTTTCTTAAGTCAGAGGAATATAGCTAGAGTTAAGCCATATGGAAAAGAATGCCAAAGACAAGAGGACAGGACATTAAGAATGAAAGGAATATAGGTCTGGAATGCAATTATTGTGAAGAGATATATTACCTCTTTTAATTTTTCCTCAGTGGCTAAATGTACTGACTGTTCAGCAAGAACAAAAAGCAGGACTCAGTTAGTAGAAAGGTTCTCTTTATTTATTTATTTATTTATTAATGTTTGGCAATTTAGAATGCAAAAGGTTACATTTAGTAGAAATATTCCACTTTAGTTCCATATTATGCATTCATTCTCCACTGCCTATTTGCCCAATTCTATAAGATATGGTATACCTAGACACACAAATGCTTCTGAAAACGGTATTCCTGCACTTTTCAGTATCCTATTCCCTTACAAAACCCTCAACATCCCCCACCCCACCCCTGATATAACAAAAGAAATTTTACCTATGTTGTTGGCACAGTGTTTGTAAATTACTGTCAGATATGTTACCAGATAAATCACCTTAGTTTTGAGAAAGCAGGAACATTTAACTATCTTTTCTACTCTGATAGTTAAAAATCATGCTTATAATGTAATTCTGCAGTTCTGACCTTACCCACCTTGATAGGTTTCTCAGTGAATCAGGCTGTTGATACATTGGACTGCATTCTGTAGGTTGTAGTAAGTGCTAGATATAGAGATGATCTAGGAAGAGCTGGGTTGTGTAGATTTCAGAATTCGCATTTCAGTGTATATTAAAGGAATGGAATTATCAAGAAATCATCATAAAGTGTATTCACATATTTGGTCTCTAAGGCTATTTTCCTTGTTGGTATGGTGCAAAACTGCAGCCCTAAAAAACTATACATAATATGCAACATCCTGATTATCAGGTTCTAAACTCAAATGCACTAAAAGTATTCATTTTTATAAGTGATCAAGTATATTATAAAGTTTTTCACCTACACAGGATGTATTGGACAGTGGCAATGGTATAATCATACAGAAAATTACATTTCCCTTGTGAGAAACAACTACAAAACTGTTCTCTGAAAAGTACTTTCTTTGCCGATAGTAAGGTTTCTAACTTCTTTAGTGAAATAAATAAAATCACTTTTTCTGTCAGCCGATCTGACTCCTCTGGGCTGAGACTGAGAGAAAAACAGGCAGCGCGTTACCGTGCTCTTGTGCACAAATTAAATTGCTTATCAAGGTAAAGAAAATGGCATTAAGCAACTACAACTAGAAATATAATTTGATCACTGGTAATAAAGAATCTGTAAATGTGGATGAAAAGAAAAAAAAAAAAAATCCGCCCCAGCTTTCAGAGCCCAAGTTAACATTTTTCTGGCCCTCACAGAAAGAAATGTGTGTTTGTTTTTTCCTGTAGAAAGAAAAAACCTGGGACAGCAGTTCTGATCTGGCAGTGGTGCCTAACTAGATTTACTGGATAAATATCTGGCTGTTGATCTGCAGTCATCAAGGAATCTTGAATTATGGGCTACAATGTTATAAGTCAAAAACCAGTTGCACATGACAGCTAGTCTCTGACATTGAATCTGGGGTAATGATCAATGAATTATCAGGCACTCAACCTACTTGGCTCAGCACAGTAACAGATAAACCAAAGAGCTTGGATCCAGAAGTACTAGTTATGTAGTTCTGCATCAAAGCTAGTAGATCCTGCTTAATAGGCTTCAGTAGCCATTTCATGTGAACAGAGCCATACTGACTCCAGACCAGGGCAGATTTTTCTCCAGCCATCCTGAGCCTACTAGGACCCATGTGATTTATGCATGTTTTATAAATAAAGGGGCCAGCGTGGGCATCTTTATGAAAGTTTACACTGAAGAGAGGAGAGAAGAGGAAAAACAATACAAAACTTCTCTATCCTTATGCTGAGAAAATCTCCAAGAGTGTGGATAGGATGAGAAAAAGAGACTAAAGACTGTTCCAAGGGCCTGTCCTCTTGTTTGTCCTCCAACCTCCCACTTCAACAATAACAAAGCTAAGCTAGGTCAGCAAAAAACACAATGTGAGAGGACTATTCAGAGAGAACTAAGTGAAAGAAATGGATATTGCATTTAAATCTGAAAGCTGTGAAATCTGAGCTCGTTTCACAAGTTCATATCACTTGTAAAAGAGAATTCCCCGATTCTGTGCAGCTCTTGCAAAAGTTCTATCTCCTGAGCTTGAAAGTCTTTCCTTCTTGACAGAAAACTTTACAGTTTCTTTCAATTGTAACAGCTGTCAGGGGAGGTCATGATTTCTGAAAGGAAAAGCTTGGTCCTTTTCTATGGAAGGCTCTGAATATTAAGATAAACTATAAATTGGATCCTGTATTCAGTAGGAAGACCATGCATATAGCAGTGCAAGGGGTGATGTGTTCAGAGACCTATGTTACTGAGAAGATGGGTTGATGCATTTTGAAACTTTTTAACACCTGCTTGGATTCATTCCCAGACATAATGAGTTGCAATAACAGAGTCTTGAGGTCAAGAATATATGGCTTACTCTGGCAAACTTTTTACCTGATATTCCAAAGTTAATCCATGTTTAAACCGGTATAAATGAGAACAGAATATGGTCCTATTTTCTTTTTCTTATTATTTCAATAAGTCAAATAACTTAAGAACTTACAAAATAAGAACCCAAAGTTTGATTCTAGCTCTTGGTATAACATATTTGTTAAATCCGGTTTCTGGAAAAAACTTCAAATTTAGTTGTATTTAACTCAGCAATTGCAGCTATAAATGCCAATGAGTTAAAGCAGGTGAAGAGCTTTTACAGACAAAGAAAAAATCAGTGCTTTTATAACAGTTGGTAATATGTAAGAGGAAATAACATAGAAAAAAGAATAAATTGTGCACGTGTCAGTGTCACCTGTTGGAAGTGTGCAGTACTAACTTGTACCATGTTCTTGTCTCTACAGCATATGCCCATTTGTGCATAAAATTATCTATTTGGGTAAAAAAGAAGTCTTCCATTTTCTTGTCCCCATTTATTTTCACATTTTGAAATGTGGCACCTTTGATATGGCTTGTTATTATTATTGCTTTGAAAATTTATGCTATATGCTTATTTAAAAGGACTTTTACTGCAATTGGAAACTGATAGCATTCAACTAATAAACAAAGGGAAAAAAATATTAGAATAGGATAGGATATTTCAGTTGGAAGGGACCTACAATGATCACCTAGTCCAACTGCCTGACCAATTCAGGGCTGACCAAAAGTTAAAGCATGTTATTAAGGGCATTGTCCAAATGCCTCTTAAGCACTGACAGGCTTGGGGCATTGACCACCTCTCTAGGAAGCCTGTTCCATTGTTTGACCACCCGCTTGGTAAAGAAATGCTTCCTAATGTCTAGTCTAAACTTCCCCTGATGCAGCTTTGAACTATTTCCACGAGTTCCATAACTGGATACCAGGGAGAAGAGATCAGTAATCAACAGCTGGTTTTCCATTTCTTTTGGACAAATTCTGTTGTGCCTTAAAGTAGTGTGACTGGGAGCAACTTCATTAAGTTTGACTTCATTTAAAGTTATTACTAGACCCAAAGATATCTTCATCTACATTTTAGATTAACTCAGATATTGATGTTCTGATTAGTGAAATTAGCACTCTATTTTGTATTTCTCAATGAGAAACTTTACAGAAGTGATAGAAATTGCAGACAAGTTGAACTTCTAAGTTCAACAGACCAATACAGGTCAATATACATCATAAATAATATATTTTCCCAATGGTATTATGTCTATCATTATCTAGTGTAATATTTAAGATAACACAGTTTATGCTTAATGAATTAAGTATTTCACAATTATTCAAGTACCCTGAAGGAATCCTTATTTAGAAACAGATTAAACTAACACAGTGTTTTTGAGTCCAACTATGTAGTCCAGGGGCTAAAAAAGAATGAAGAACTGCTTCACCGAAATGTCAAAATGAATTACTTGTCAAGTCACAAATGTCTTCAGGAAAACTTTCACCCATTTTTGGCCAAAAGTCAAGGAGGACAGTTAACCTCACAATTTTTATTCAGATTTAAAAGAAACTTGAGCCAAACCTCAAATGATGCTGTAACATGGGATTCATGTCTGGAGTTTTGGATTGGATGGCAAACGTTTCTATTACTTTGAAGGCATTTGTATTCAAAGTTTTATCTTTGCTCATGATAGTAAATGTCATTAGTATCCTAAGTTTAAAATTACTAGAAAAGCACTACAGTAACTCTGTATATTCCTAAGCTTATAGTAGAAGAGAACATACCACATATTAGTCATCGTGTGATTTAATTGACCTCTATAAATAAGTATGATTGTTTTAGGGGATGCAATGCTTAGGATTCAGTTCTGGCACTATAATGACATGGGATAGCATTAAACTAACAAATTAGCATTCAGATAAAGTACCAAACAACCATGCTAGAACACTGTGTATTTTAGATTTAGTATGGCAGGTTTCCTTGGACGTGTTTACAGTTGAGTTTTACAATGGGAATTTAATGGGTATATGGCCTGCTAGTGACACACCCAATAATAAGGGGCACTGCAAGACCCTTTCTGAACCATTGCTGATGCTTCCTAACCTTCCTTTGATTATTTGTATTTGTACTGCTGCAGGAAGTAAGGAAATCAGAACTCCCACATAGGATTTACCTGTGGCTGTCACAATCATGAAGAGTTACCTACTAAATTGCTTCCAGAACACTGTCAGAGGGAGCACTTTGGCTGTCTCAAGCTGGTAAAAACTCTATTAGTGAACAATTTTAACGTATAATAGCTGCAGGCAACTCCAACACAGAAATTTACCAATGCTTCAAAATGGATTATAGCAGTAATATTGAGAGAGCTGACCCTATACTAGGCAAGTCACTGCACCAATCTTTGCTGCAGTCTACAAATCTGTAAAATGGGAAGAATAATGGTTCCCTGTTTTATAAGGTGCTTAGAAATCTAACATCACAAGCTTGTAAGATGGGTTGTTTACAAGACATATCAAAAGGGCTTCAAACCCATCAATTTTAACATTCATCACATAAAATGGATTTTCCCTGTTATAGTCCAACTACATAATCACAATTAACCAGTAAAGGTTTTCTAATTTTTTGTATTCTTTTTTTTTTTTTTTTTTTTTTTTTTTTGTGTGTGTGTGTAGGTGTTACTATAAAGCAAGCCTGTCTTTTACAAGATTAATGGAACACTAAAGAAGTTCCAGCAGCAGCAGCTGTAGCAATACCAGCACAGGCTGAAAGAACTGTGACTTACTCTAGTGCATTTAAGTGAGGTATCAGTCAAACATAAGAGTGGTTCACTTTATCAAAATTGTAAGATTGAAATGTCTCTTGCCAGTCACCTTATCAGAAACACAGACAAATTGAAGACAAGCATTCTTGATCTGAAACACATACAACCTCTGAGCCTGGAGAATACAGTGGAGTGCACTATATACTTCACAGTTTGCAAAAGTTATATTTAATAAATTCTATACCAGGTAAATATCTTGCTTGAAATTATACAAACAAGTAAAAAGATAAATTTTTCGCCTAATTTCTATGTTTTCTATGAGACAACATAACACACAATGTATGTATATGCTTAGGTGTTCTCAGGGTGAAAGGCTAAAATAACTGATAATTTGTTTTCAGCTGCTTTCCCACTTAGGAGAAAGTATGTCTAAAATTCTGACTCCTGTGCCTCATTCCACTGAGACTTACATCAATTATGCAACAGTAATGCCCAAACTTACACTGCAAAGATCAGATGATGTGAATTGAATTACGGTAGTTTCATAACCTGAAAATTTCAAATTTCATTCATATATACCTGAGGTCTTGCTGACACTGAATTTTCATAATGTGGTTCTAATGTGAGCCTGGAAAACTTTCCTGAAATACTATCTGTGTGCAATTTGCTTATGCTGGCTTTCTATAGATATCAATAACAACATCCCCTTATGGACAATGGGGTAAATATTTGCTGGAGTAAATCATGAGCTAATGGGATACATGTCAAACAAGTTCAATTTACTGCTTTTATGTTTCTGTTCACATGGGTGTACACAACCCACCCCCTCCCCCATATATTAGTTTTCCATCTACAAACAGACTGAGCCTAGATTTTCAGTTATTATGCCAGAGATGTAGTTAACTATAGTATTAACTTGTGAAACCCATGAGAGCAATGCTGCAGTTTTCTGATAGCAAAAAGAAAGAATGAGAAGAAGATAGAAGTTTAATTCAGTTGACCAAATATAGGAATCTGTTGCCATTTGGGACACGTGGAAGAATCTGACTTAGCTGCCAGCTCAGAAGAGAAAAGTTAGGATTCATTTATCTTAACATAGGTGACTAGAATCATATAAAACAGGGCAGGCATCTGCATAGGCTACAAAATGTGGAACAAGACTTAAAAGAAAACCATAAACTTTCTGGAGTGGCTACAAGAGACCAAGGAGGACACGTCACAATACCTAAAATGACAGGAGGCCATGGAGCAATAGAGTTTTGCCCTAAGGTTAGAGAATATTTCAGCTCACCCTAAATTAGTCACCTAGGGTAGGATTCAGTTCTTCAACATAGGTTTTCAATGTCATTTTAGGCGCCTTACAGTATGGCATCTGGCATCCAGCTACTGCAGAAGTAGGTTTCCTTTAAATCCTATGGCATGATTGTCAACCAGCTGCTAGGGAAATGAGGAAAATAAAATTGACATTTTTTTCCATGAATTAAGCCAAAGAATAAAGCACTGATTTATACCACTGTTAAAGTTTCTCAGATACATACACAGCTCCTTCTAGTTGATTCTGTGGCTGAGGATATGACCCAATATCCTCTGTATATCTTTGTTCTATTTGTTCCTAGTATTAGAGGTGCTTTGAAGCTCAGTTCTGCTAGAATATATAGTAAATTCGCAAACAGAAGTTTTGAAAAATGAATAAGAACAAAGATTATAAAATTCTTTAGAACATGTTAGCTTCTTAACAAAGGCAAGAATATCCCATAGCTGAGCTGTTAACTGGTAAATATTTTCGTTCTTTCTGTTCACAAATTGTTTACTAAAGTACACACTCTTGTATTTATTCATTAGTCTAAATGTTACCTTCACCCATTAATCTTTGAACTGCAGTTTCTTTGAAGACATCTTATTTCACTTCGTACAATTTAAAGTATGTTGGTGAATTTTGTAATTCGGGTTAATGGATTTCTTACTCCATCACCATAGCATGTAATTCAGCATGCAGTGGCAACTAAATATTTTTCAGCTAAATATAAAATTTGAGATATACATAAAAAAACTTGCTCATGTTACGGCCATGTGGGATTTTACTAGGAATAATGCAAGGATTTTTTATTCAGCAAGACAATATATGTCCCTGGCCTAACAAATTTTAGAAGACTAACAGTGTTATATTTATCTGATTTATAATGACAAGTGAGATTATTAAGCTTGTGTTTAGTCAATTGACATATATATCACATAGTGAACAATCCCATTACCTCATGATATCCTATAGATTTATATCAAAACACAGTGCTGTACCACCCTTTTGTAGTCAAAATTCTTATTATTTTTATGTTTTTGTGGTGGTTTGACCATGGCTGGATGCCAGGGTCCCACCAAAGCCGCTCTATCACTCCCCTCTAACCGGACAGAGGAGAGAAAAGTAAATCAAAAGGCTTGTGGGTAGAGATAAGGACAGCGAGAGATAATTTTATCAGTTACCATCATGGGCAAAACAGACTCGACTTGAAAAAATAATTAATTTAATTTATTATCAATCAAAATCAGAGAAGGAGAGCAGAAAAACTGCTAAATTTTAAAACACCTTTCCCCCACCCCTCCCTTCTTCTCTGGGCTCAACTTCACTCCCAGTTCCTCTACCTACTCCCCTCAGTGGCGCAGGGGGATGGGAATGGGGGTTGAGGTCAGTTCATCACATGTTGTCTCTGCCGCTTCTTCTTCCT
>NW_009260525.1:1825137-1825480 GCF_000687185.1 Egretta garzetta | reverse complement strand
CCAGCAAACCTGCTTTGGCGTGGGCTCCTCCCCCCACGGGTCCTCAGTGCCTTGCCAGGAACCTGATCTGGTGCAGGCTTCCCACGGGGTTACAGCCTCCTCCTTTCGGGCATCCACCCGCTCTGGTGTGGGGTCCTCCACAGGCTACAGGTGGATATCTGTCCACCATGGACCTCCATGGACTGCACGGGGACAGCCTGCCTCACCATGGTCTTCACCACGGGCTGCAGGGGAATCTCTGCTCCAGCGCCTGGAGCACCTCTTGCCCCTCCTTCTCCACTGACCTTGGTGCCTGCAGGGCTGTTTTCTCTCGCATCCTCTCACTTCTCTCTCCAACTACCGA
>NW_009260525.1:1803908-1825043 GCF_000687185.1 Egretta garzetta | reverse complement strand
ACTTCTGCCCACCTCCCCCAAGAAGCCCCCCCTGTAGCCCCCCCCCCCCCCCCCCCCCCCGACTACCAAGACCTTGCCACAGAAACCAAATACAGTTTTGCTTGACAAACTGAGGCCAATACCTGCATGCCCAAGGACATGAAACATAAAATCGGTTGTATAAAGAAAAAGTTTATGTGTAAGATCCTTCTCAGTATAGTCTGGTATCACAGAGCAGAAAGGGTGAGTGGGACTGGTTAGTGAAAACTGATCTGTTGAGAAGAGATTATTAGAAGGTCAATGACAGAAAAAAAATTCTCCTGGTTTGAAGGAAGATGGATGATGCAGAAAAAACTTTAAATAAGCATTCAAAATGCTCATAGCTTTCACAAATCAAAGCTACAAACATTTTGAGGTTTGTATATTGCTTTTTGAAACGCTTAATCCTTATCCTATGATGTGTGAAAGTGCTGTAGACTCCTTATTTTTAATATAAAAAGGTAAACACAAATCAATATCTTCCTCTTTAGCAAGCAGTAAGGTTGGACAAGTCCTGTCTGCCCCCCGTTAGTGTACAATATTGCTTGTTGGCTGAAGATAAGATTGATTTATTTTCCCCTCAAATTCTCCTTATACATTTCCTGCTACAGTACATTCATTTTTGAGAGAAGAGTAAATGAATTGCTGGTTTAGAGGTGACACATACATGTGGTACAGTATAAAAGCTGTTGCCATCCTTCTGGGAAAACAGGCAGATTATTTCCATAGGCTGCCATTCTTCTCTGTCCCTCCCTTAGTAACCAAAGCCTTTTCTTCTGTTCAAAAGACATGCAGTCACAAACAATGAGCATGGAACATACCTCAAGGTTACTCTGATGTTACTTATGAAAGAAGGCCAGGCAGTGAGGTCAAGAATTGAACACCTCCATAGACCGAAGAAGGAATTTTTGTGAAGCACACAAACTACAGCTGTCTGCCAGAGCAAAGGTTTTTTTAACAGAACATGCCATCAATTTGGGTGTAATTACCCAGATGTTCACCCTATCAGCCATCAGTTTAAATATTTCTGTCCTTGTCCTTTCTGTCTGGATCATTCTGTCCTTGGGTGAGAGCAAATCATCATGTCCTTTCTGGAATCCTTTTTACTGCAATACAGGCAAATCAAATGATTTTGTGTTTCTTAATTTATAAACCATTTTGCATTGCTGAATGCACTTGCTGATACCTTTACCCATTCAAATGCAAGTCTTGATTTATAATTTTACCAATGTGATTAATCATAAACTGTGGAAATTTAATCACTATGTTCTAGCAACATACACACAAAAAAAAAAACCCAAACCCCCAACCACTTGTTGCTTCTTAGGTCACATAGTAACTGACAAAGCAACGTTTAAATCAGTATCGCATAGTACACATGTGATATTTTTCTTATGAGCTTTTTTCAGCAGACTTCCAAGGCTGTGACACAAAATTTATGCTAACTAAACCACAGACTGGACCTATATCCTGATCTCTCACAGTGCTTAACAGTTGCCTTGCTCCCTAGCTCTAACTGTTGCCCTTAAAGCAAATCTACCATAGATGGGAGCTTCACCCATGACAAATGTTTGCATAATCTAGTGCTAAAAGACAAGAAGGATAACATTTTACAACTTCTGGAGGCAATCTGTTTCAAAGCTTCACTATTTTTACTATTAGAAAGGTTTTCCTAATATCAGAACTGAATCTTCTTGCTGCAATTTAAGCCCATTACCTCTTATCCTATATTGCAACCTGTTCTTGGTAAGCATTGTTTTCTTTCATAGGAAATTGTACCACGAGTATCTTTCAAAGCTAACTTTGCTAAGGTTAATGTGAATTGAATGAGCCTAACAATTTGTGAGGAATATTGCTTTTAGAGTATAGCAAGGACTGATAGATCTAAAGCATAAGTAGAACAAATACATAACTGCTATTTACCTGTATCTCAGGAAAAACTATATAAACACTTTGTGCCTTCCTGCAAACTCATCTAATTGCAGAAGATATCCTTTCTTTTTAATTTCTTTCCTCTGAAAATATACAGGGACAGCAGTCATCATCAGTGAATCGTCAGCAGGGCTGGTTGAAAATCTTCCATCAAAGCTATAACAAAAAATCAATATTTGACAGAAAGTTTTGCTTGTTCTTCTGCCATTTTTTGTTCTGTGAATGTTCCATTTTCTTAGCACTTTTTCTTTTTAAATCAAATGTATCCTTTTCTAAAGAAAAGCCTCTTAAAAATTATATCAGAAATTTAAATGTTTATTTTCATTCCTAATCAATAACAAATCCCTGAACAATAATAATTGTGATTATTCCTTTATTTTTGATCATAAAAAAGGACAAGATGTAAAAAATTGTACTTCCCAAACTAAATATACTTACATACATGTATGTGTCTGTATATATTGAGGATTGAAGATTAGATTTTTTAAGGCACAGCAAAAGTTTTGGTAGTTACCTACTGATTAAAAAAAATCAATATAAAAAAGTAAGTAAAGATATTACTCTGAGAATAATTAATACTTTGAAAATCTTCTAGGCATAAAATGCCTTTAGTTCTCTCATATCTTGTACAGTAATCACACTGTGAAAGAGGAAAATACCTCTATGTACGTATTTTATTCCTTTTTTCCCTCCCTCTTTCTCTCAATAAATTGTAGGACATTGTACTGTTTCAATCCTTGTGATGAAACTGTTATCCCTTTTCCTCTTTACGGAAGTGGGCATGTCAAAAGACTGCAAAAGCTGTGAAGTTATGTTATACCAGGATACAAAGTGATATACTGGATCTTCTTAGACAAAACAAACCACCAGGGGAAGAGAGGGGAGACTGCCAAACAAACCACCTCTCCCAACTTCTGGCCACTGTGTTCTAGAACAGATCATTGCTTCCTACCTAGTTCCCAATCTAGAAAATGGCTTCCTCTGGTTTTTGATCAGTGGCTTCCTAGGCTGCAGCAAACCACGCACAATCTTGCTAACTTCTCAGGAGAGTCTCCTTCTCTTTACACATGTAGGGTTTAGATCAGGTCTGATCTCCAAATCTCATGTTCCTTTTTTGTCATTACTTCATCTGTATACTCCTCTTAATGCTTGTCCTTCCCTGAAGTCAGCAGGTTTCTTTTAGGAAGGTGTAATTTCCCTTTCTCCAGGGAGAAGATCTGCTACTGGAGAACCCTGCTCTTATTTCCACCAGAGTTGTGCCTTCTCGGGTGAATGGAGAATGAGTCACTTTGCTGTAAAGAACCTCATCCCTCAGGTTTCCTACATGTTACTTTGACCTGACATCCTTTGCTAAACCTTGCTACCTTTTTTGTTCCATCTTCTCTGGCCCTGTACTTTGTTGCTCGCTATATGTCAGCATGAGCCACACTGCCTCAGGAAAAAAATCCCAAACAACCCTACTCTTCCTCTGCTTCTGTGTGTATTACTATCATCTTATTTGAGCTGGGGCATTTATCCATACAGCTAGCCAGTGAACTTGCAGGAGGAAATAAAATGGGTAAAAATATTTCTTATTGAGGGGAGGAGGGGGACAGAAAAAAAAAAAAGAAAGAGAATTTCAATTTAGTTCAGTTATACCAGGTGGACATAGAATACCTTTTTTCAGTTGCAATCTTGATTCATGTTGCTTTACACTGAGCATCAGACTGGCGTGGATAATTTAGGAGCTTGCAGGAAAATAAGGAAAGATCATTTTCTTTTTTTAGAACTGTAAATAGGCTTAGATGACACCTTCAGGTGTGTATAACAATATTGAAATTCACTTGTGAATGTTTCTAGTTTGAACATCAGTTAAATTAGCATCAATGGCCAGCGGAAAACCTTTTTAATTTTAAACCCAGGTAATTTCTCTACAGAAAAGTCTCCATCATTGTTCATTTTCTATTCTAAATCCAGGTTTGGAATCAGTGCTCAAACCAGAATTCTCTGGTGTAGAATGTGGGAATTAGTACTTCAAACTAGTATAAATATATTTCACAGTTGATTAGAAATGAGTCTATAAAAAATGCTCATGATGTCCTCATCTTATTCCTCAAATAGGTGTTGGAATTTAACTCTGTGTTGAAGGAAGATAATGAATTCTTTTGGAGAGTTCACAGCCATGAAGATTAGATTTATATTCTTCCTGGGGAATATTTTGTTGGTTTTTTTTCTTTCTGCTACCTGGTTTCTCCCTCGGAACTGATCTTTTCATCTATTTTAACCAAAAAGTACTACTTACAACATTCTTCCTTGAGGTCTAGTGAAGTGTAGTTGCACATTTTGAAGGTTTATCTTTAATGTCTGAGACAGATGTCCCTTATTCTTCTTCACAGCACAGTATCTGCTGCCATAAACCTACATATAGTACCCAGGAGAAAGAAAAAAGCTTAATCTATAGAATGTTCTGTTGATAGTCCTAGCTGCAGCTAAACACCCCTTGATGCCACCTACACACAGTTAAAAATACTTTAGGTTAGAAAGTCAAGTGTTAAAAATGCAGTTAGAAAATCTTACAGTGATTTATATCAGAAAAGAACTTTGGAGATAATCTGGCTCAACTCCTTGGTCAAAGGAGGCCAGTTTAAAGAGGCTACTGAGGACCCTGTTAGGTCGAGATCTGAATATCTTTCAGAGGTGGAAATACCCCAGTCCACTTAGGCAACCTGCTCTGATATTTGATGCCCCTCACTATTAATAGTATTCTTAATAAGTATTTTAAATTGTTGCTACTCACATCTGTTGCCTCTTGGCCTTACACCATACACTTCCAATAGGGCCTCACTTTGGGGTTTTATGCCATCATGACAGGTAATTGAAGACAACCCAGTGTGTCTTTGGTCTTCTTTGCCAACTCACTTCAAGCTTGCTCTCTCATAGGTCCTTTTCTGCAAAGCTATATCCTAGGTTGTTGGGACCGAACCACTACTATTGCTAGCAATGATAGCAATGTAGATACTGCCCGCCAAGGACTCAGTCACTGGTGAGACAGACCTTGTATACATGGTCATTCCTTTCACACTTGTAGGACATCTAAAAATGTTCACATGATAAATGCCTTTTGATTATGAATCAGTGTTCTCTTTTAAGCAGTTCTGCAGGGTGTCTGCTTCATTTATGTGTTGCACAGGGAACACCACAGAATTTATGTATTGTGTAGTGAACAAGACAGAAAATAGCAGGAAAATAATGTGGTCTTATCCTTAGTGCATTTGATTGCTGTCTTGACGAACTGGACTCTTTCTTACCCTTGGCCACACAGTCCTTACGTAGTGCTTGATAATCACTTCAAAGAAATTGCTCACAAGTGATTGTTAGCAATGTGCTCCTCATATTTTTATTTGATTATCTATGTTCTAGTTTGTAGAAGTGTTGAACACTACCAGCAACACAAACTGCCTTAAATCTGTGCTTATCTTTACAGCTGTTCAGTGTTGTTTTCTGTCTCTTCTTCTCTCTATTGCTCTCTATACACATACCCATATACCCATGACTTGCAATTGAATGTAATCCAAGTATCTAAGAACTGACTGACCAATAGTCATACAATTAAAGGATTTAAATGAGTCATCGTCATGAAGATGAAATATGCCTTCCTTTTTTTTCAGTAAGAATAGCACATTTATCCCTTATACAGTAAAACTGTGATTTTCCTCATTTACAAATATTTGCATTTATTATGAGATTCAGTATGTAAATATACGGATGATAATTAGTAACTCTAATTGATTTTATAATTAATACTTTCAAATTTTTGAATACAAAAATATTTAAAATTTATCTGTTAAAACATTACAAGATGAGGAAAACTGGATGTCAATATATGGTTGATGATTCAATAGCTTTGGAAGAGTGAATCGTTTTCCATGCATTTTTGAAGTGTATTAGGATAAAATTGCAATGCCAACAAAACAGAAATGCCTCTGGGTTAAAAAAAAAAAAATTGGAACCAGGCAGGGATGAAGAAAAAAAAAAAAAAGAAAAAGCTGCACAAAACCATAAAGCTGCACAAAGCCATAAACAACCACAAATAAGATACTTAGATATTGTGTCTTTGGTGTTTACGCCAATGAATTTAGAGTGAATAATGAGTCTATTTATGTCGTGGTGACCAAGCTCTTTGTTTGGTAGAGAAGTCTGTTTGCTGAAGGAGCTTTTCAGATGTAGGCCTTATTTAAATAAACCTTTTTAAAACACCAGGATTAAAAAATATTTTTATTTCTTGTTACCAACCAACACAAAATATGAATATTTCTCAGAAGGTAATTACACCCTTAAAAACCCACAAACCTAACCAACAAAATCAATCAAACAAAACGGCTTCTGACACAAGAAGCAAAGTAGTACTTATAGCTATTGTTTTCCAGAAAGCTCTCAGTTGTCTGCAAAAGTTAGATTTATGTCTGGTAGTATCTTTGTGGAAAACACAGCATCAGCCAAATAGCATGGAGCAGCTTCCATGTAATTCCAAGGGAAGAATAAAATCTTTATAGTTTTGAAAGCTGTAAGAGCCTTACTTTAATATGTAGGCAGTGCTTTTTGAAAAGCCACAGACAACTATGAAAGTGCACACTTTATTCTTGAAATAGCTGTGCTAGCCAGAGAATTTCGCAAATACTTGAGGGAACAGGCTTCATAAAGATGTGTGTATTTAGTGGGCCCTCTCATCATTGCCAAAGAGCAGGTAACAATAAAAGATGCAGTCAAATGTGTCATGCAAAGTTTCATCTTAGTGATAATGTGGTATATATGTTAACCTTCTGAGGTCAGGTAGAGACATCCGCATGAACGAGCAGCATACTGTGTGTTTGGTCATGCATGTGCAACACAAAACAGAGCAGAAAGGACAAGCTTCATAAGAAAACCTGACCTTGCAACAGTGTTTATACTGTGATTTTGTTTCAGAGAGTAAAACATATTCTGGCTGGGATCTGGCTGGATCCTAGTATTTTATTGACTTAGAACTCCCAGTATAACCTGTGCCAGTTTTGTAGGAAGGGATTACAGAAGTTAAAGGTAGTATCATAAAGATTAAGGGTCTGGTCTGAGCCTCACATCCTACCTATTGAGTTCCAGAGGTCTTCAGAATAAGTTTATGGATCCTTTATGGACTTAAAAATAATGGATAGATAATGAAAACAATTCCTAATTTTATCTTTATTTTTGAGAAATATCAGAGAACTGAGGACTTGGCTCAGAAGTTGTTTGTTTGGAGGTTTGTTTGGGGGTTTTTTTAATCTAAACCTCAGAGAAAGTCAGATCAGTCAGTATTTAATATGTCTTTTACAACTTAAGGAAAAGAAAAGGAGAAACAGAAACATGAAAGCAAAGAGGCTCATTGAGAGGACAGATTTTTTCTTTTCCCACTGACACTGGATCATTTTCTTAGTCTCTACTCAGAGCAATGGAAGCTATGACGTATTGCACTCAGCAGCTACTCAAAGTCAGAAATAGCTCCTATTGAGCATAGCTTCCTACATCTGGCAAAGAAAAAAACCACAAGTATTCTGCATTTTTCAATTAACCTCTAAAATTTACAAGTAATTTTTGCCTCATTGTAGAGAGCAAATTGATGCCTATCCTTGCTTTTTATTCATTTATTCTCAATTAAATATATTTTTTCCCTTTTTTTCCCTTTCATATTTATTAATCTAAAATTAAACAAATTCTCTAGCAGTGCAGCTGTGACAACATCTATTCCTTTAAGCCCAAATTCTGAACTCTGATGTTCATATGAAACTCATTGAATGAGTACAATCTCCTCTGACATTCACAGCCACAGGCAGTTGGCCTTAGTTGTCAATTCTTTCACCACCACAGATCACAAAAAAACATTTTGGATCTACTGTATTCTGTGTGTCATTCTATGAACTGACACAATATAATGATGCCAAGAATAAACTTGGTTTGTTTTTTCGGTTCAAAAAGGTGTCTTCTGCTATTGCAATGTAAGCAAGCATAGAAATAGATTTTCTGTTCTGTTTTTTTCTCCATGACATATTGTTTTCTTTTTGCTCCCTCATCTTTTGCCTTTTATACATTTTTAGTAGAATACATTCAAATAACGATTTTTTATTTCCTTGTGGCCTTTGTCTTTCTGATGTGGAAGGTAAGAGTTTTGGAGTAGGATACTTCCTTCTCTTGTAAGTACAAAATACAGTCAATTGGGTCTTGTGCACTTCATACATTTTGTGGTTCCCATCCCTGCAGAACATAAACATAGTTTTTCATTGCAGACTGTCATGTATTTCAAAGGCATTCAAACAATTCTTGTGTTGGCTAGCTTGACTTTGCAGTCTAGGAGAATAGTAGAGGCTAATTTTCTCAATTTCTTGCACAGTCTATTCTATAATCTGCATTAAATTGTTCAGCACTGCAGTGGATATGTCCACATTATAGAGCTATGTGAAGCTGTTATGGCATACCTTCATAAATATGAAGGAATATGCCCCAAGTTAACATAGATAAGATATAAAATTTGTTGCAAATATTGTGTTTTTTTCCCTTCATTAAGCCACTTGGAGTTAATTTCCTACATGCCAAGTGTATACACTAGCTTTCAGAGCCAAAATATCAGTGGAAAAAGAAGGAAAAATCAATTTTAAAGAAAAATCTGAGGATCTTCTGTTCTTCTTTTCTCTTTTTCAATAGCATATTACAGTAATTTTGTTTCTTTGGCATCTCTTCTGGCAATTCTACACTTCAAAATTATGTGGAAGGTACAATTTCCCTCTATCTTTCTCTGCCTTTGGCCTTATGCATTTTAAGTTGTTGAATTTCTCTCTCACCTGTTATCTGTACTATGTGAATATTATTGGCTGATGTCATTTAAGATTGCATATATCTCATTACATTTGAAACTTTTGCCTTCTTGAGATGGAATATGAGGATTCCTTTTTTTTTTCCCTTTAAGCATACCTAATTTCTTAGCCCACCTTACTATATTCTGCATCACTCTCACCTAGACTTCCTCAAGTTCAATATCTTTATAATAAAATAATGACCAGAGGTTATAAAAATATAAGTGATACTTACTCTACAATAGAATGTCATTACATTCCTTTAGAATTATACTCTGTTATTAAAGCAAAAATTCTGTTGACTTTCTCAGTGCTCCTCTGAGCTCGTCTGGACAGCTTTAAAGATAAAAAAAACTTTATTAGATCAAAGTCATATGCAATTTTTCATGTTTCAATTTTTTAATCAATTTTATTCTTGGGAATAGCTATTATTTTATTTTCTGCTAGAGTGTTTTTTAATCCATTAGCACATTTGATACGTTTGTGGTTGTAAAAATAAGCTGTATTTAAGGTATCAGAATTATTTTCATCTCTAGTTCCTACTCACAGGTTTCTGTAAATTCAACATTTGAGGTAGGAGGTCATTAAACTAAAAAATAATTTTAAATAGGTTTCAAAGACTTTCAGTTCTTCTATATCTTAGAAGGAAGAGCTTCAATATGATAATTAAAAATAAGATATCTTATCCATAATCAAATATGGATTAATTTTGACATTTAAAACTTCAGAGACAAGAACAATGGAGTTCTCTGTTAAGCAGCAGTACTTCCATTTGAAAGAAAAATCTAGGTCCAAGGGGTTTTTATTTTGATTTCTTTTGGTTTTTAAATATAAATTCTCAATTTTTAATTAAATTTAATTAAAGTAAGATTTTCTGAAATACCCAATTGAAGTGCTAGGTATAGCTCTGTGATAAATTGATATCATACAAATTGATATAAAACTGATAATTGATGAAAAAAATGTTTTGGCCTTTTATATTATGTAGAAAGGTGAGATCTCAGTGCTGATGTAGTCTGACAGCCAGTGTCAGAACGAACTAACTAAACAGCATATTAGATTAATTTAATATCATGTGTTTTTTGAAAATTCAGTTTACGCCGGTAAAGGTATTTGGCAAATTTATGGGATTCACAAAAAATTGCCTCAATTATTCAAGAAATTTATGAGTTACAGTGATATTGAAAGGAGCAAAGAAGACTCAGTGCTATTGAAAACAAACTTATATTTTGATGCTTGTGATATGTTTCAAACTAGGTTTAAAATGCTTCACATTCCTACATATACTAAATAAATAAACAAGTGTCAGTCATCATATAAAATTTGTGATTTTTCACACTTAGACTATTAGGGATTTATTCTATTTTCTTTCTATTGAATGACATTTTGGGATATATTTGTTTTTCATTTTCAGATATGTCTGCAAATATGTGTCCAGAAAAATCATAGCATTTTTACCTAAAACGAAAAGAGATATTTTCAGATAATTTCTTACAGTTAAGAGATTACTAATTTTTCATGCCTGAAATGATGACTGACTAAAAAGTTATGAAGAATTTCTTAATAAAAACAGAACAGCTAGTGATACATCTATCAATAGCTCTGCTTAGGGTGCCCTGTCCAAAATACATATTTTTTAACATTAAAGTTGGACTACTGTCTCCAACATTGTAGAATTACATAATAAGTTACTCACAGAGACAGAACAAACTGTACTACTCTGTATATCTGTTAAGTCTAATGTCTGTAAGGTTACCCTAAACTGTAATCTCCCAAGCAAGGGAATCTGACAGTATCACCACAGTTTTTCACCCTTTTTTTCTTCCCAAAATAAAAGCCCACAGATCTGTATCTCTGTGTCTACTTAGGGATTCTCTGATTTCTGGAAAGTGTTAGGAATCTGGTTGCACTTACAGATCTCCATTGTTCTGGTTTGAATTTTATTTTTGGCCATATATGATCTCCACCACTCTTCCCTAGGGTGCAGGTAGTTCTCCTTAGATACATAAACCTGCATGGAGATTCAATAGCTGCATCTCTATTCTCTAAACTGATGCTGCAAATTACTCATGCTTCTAAGAAAGCAACACCGTAAAAGACTAAAGTACAAGATTTACAGATGTTTCACTCTAGAAATAATTTTTTATGATGTCAGGTGATACTCAGCATGAGGAAGAGGAGAGAAATTGACAGAAGGCGATTTTAAGCACCAAAAATTAAATAGATTTACAATAGCTAGCTCTGGATGCACATCACAAATATTTAGAATGTCCTAATCTGGAGCAGTTTGGTTTATCCTATCTCTACCATACTGTCAATACATGTAATAGAATGAGTTAGTACAGAGCAATGTTGAAATACTCCTTGATTTTCCATCGCATTCTGATAATATATAGCTGGAATTAGCAAAATAACTTGTCTATTTCAATTATAGATAGGAAGAAAAATGTGGCCAGAATGGCCAGTTTCTGTTCCCGTCTCCTAACATAAATGATAAGCTGCATTTTCTGTTTGTGTTCTTGTTTTCAAACTGGATTGGTAGCCTGTTTCCTTTACTAATCCAGAAGCTATTAAGCACAGTGGATAGCTAGACATTATCTGAATGCATAGTTTCCTTTGCAGAATGATTTTAAGGAATACGATTTCATTGTTGTTGGTAAAGGCATCCCGAGGACTAAAGCAAACAAAACAAGATCAGCATAGTGTCTTAGTCTATTTATATAACTGTTAGCACTTATAATTTTTCAATTTTACCTGATAATATAAAAAACCTTTTTTTTTCCTTTTACCTCCAAGGCAACATGGAATGATAAAGAGATAAAATGTTCTCAGGAAACGGGACCGTTAAATTCCTTGCATGATAGCAACAGAAAGAACACATTCACTGAAGCACTTATTGATGATTCATTGACTTGAAACAAAGGATTAGAACCCACAGGAAACTGTTAGGTATAATCTATATCAGAGACGTCTTACTCTGAAGAAATTAAAATGTATGCCACTTTTTCTGTTTGCTACAGAAAAAAGAAGTTAAGAAAAATCCAGGAAGAAGATTCATCCTGCTTTCTCGTGTCACAGTGATGTGCAGAATGTGACATCTTTTAGACTATTTTGAGATCATTTCCTATAATAAGAAAGCTCTAGATAAATAACTTTTAGATTATTATTTATCTCTACATTAGTTTTGAGAAAAAAAAAATCTTTAAAAGTTCTTTCTGTCTTTGGTGTACATGGTTTCTTGCTTGCCAAATGCTGTATTTCCTGTCCTGTCTCTTTTCAAACCTTTGAATTTATGTTTACATCAAGAATTGTCATTAAAAAATGAAAGAATTACAAATCTTTCTACAGAACACTGGTTTAATGGTTGCTGAATTCAAACTGGACTGAGAAAGTAGATGATCTCCATAAAGATAAGTGGCATTTCTGCAAATAAACCTGTGCTGTATATACACCCTCCCTGCATTACTGCACATAGATGGAAATAGATTCCTGATTTCCTGATAAACTTCAGGGGTAGGAAACTACCTGTCCAAACCAGCAGTGAGGTGTCTATATGGAGTTTGCTCTAAAGAGACACTTAGGAGAGCTACCACAGAGAACAGCTACAGTCTATTTAGGTCCTTCCCCAGGCATCCTGGAGATTCTAGGATCTTCTCTAAACACAGCCAAGCAGGGACCTGAACATTGACTACTTTTCTTGAGTACTATATTCATAAAGCTTGAAGAAAAAATGCCAGCTGTCTCCCATGCTGCCTATCTCAGGCATACCAAATTAAGAGAAAACACTTAAATACTTAATACAAGGTTTCTGTTGTGGTAGTCTTGGTCACCTTGCCGTGCAAGTACAAGTTATATTAACATTTTTCCTAGTTGAACTGTGGTTAAAACATAGCAGGCCACCTCCACAGTGTGGGAACTGACTGGAGTATGTGATAGTTACTCATATAGCCATGGAAGGGAGATTGCTATTATCACCAATATTTGTAGTCTATAGCTGCAGTCTGTAGATGTGTATTAGTAGACTGTAGCTTGCAGACTATAGCTCTGTTGCTCTACAGGGTGACTGACCTTAATCAAGTTAAGAAAACTTGAGAGTAGTTAACAAAAGTATTTATACAACAAAAGCTAACTCCTTGCTGAAGACTTGACTGGGCCAGTAGAAAGTTCGCTCCAGCACTCATTCATTGAAATGGAAGTCTTTGATTAACTTTAGTGCGAAAAGAGTTGGGCTGCTGTTCAAGTAAGGAGAAAAATCTTCAGTCAACAACAGAGACTCAGAAAAAAGACACCCGGAATACCTATCCCTAAACCTCTTAGTAGCACACCTCCTTAGTTTGTGACACTAATGAAATACAGCAATAAGATCTCATTATTCACAGGGATTCCCTTGTTTTGCACAGAACAGAGCAGATTGTTTCAGTCAAAGCATTCAAGTTTTCATTTATTGCAACTCTGCTGTGGTAGACTGGCTGATGTAGGATCTCTTAGGTGTAGAAGGGGTCAGGTAAGGAAAAAACCAAAACCCTCATACTTCATGAGGAAAAATGAGAAAAAATACTACCTGTTTTTCTTTTTCTATAGTGTCTCCAAAGAAGATAGTCAAAGGCAAAGTGATTTTTAAAGACTAAAATTATATTTTTTTTCAAATTAAATGCAACTCTAGAGTTTTCAAGGAACCTGGAACTGGCAGTACTGCAGCTACAGATTTATCTTGTGTTAAGATAAGCACGATTTTTATTAGACACAACTGCTACTACCATCTGGAGGTTTTGCATGACACTACTTAAACATTTGCAGATAATTAAGAGGTCCCTTTTAACACAACTATCAAATTAAATTGTCAGAATTAAGTGTCCAGGTGTACTATTAGTCCATGTCCCAAGTTCACTGGTGATATAAACAATCTCAGTGCCATCTTACTTACATCTAGTGCTTGTATTCTGAGCCTTAGGGATGCATTGAAATCTATCAAATTGTATTTACTAACTTCAAGTTTTAATTCTCATATTTATTTCCCAGGTGAAAAGGTGAAATTCATTACTGGGAATAGACTTAGCAAGAGGTCTATGCCTTTTTAAGCTCTCTAAAGCTTCAAGCTATATAATCAGGCAGACTGAAGTTAAAAACAGCAATGCATTTTAATGTACTTGTCAGCTCTGCACAACTTGTCCAAGAGATGGAAAGAGAAACAGAAACAGAGGAAGACAGGGAGAGGAATATTCCTGGTTATTTTAATTTTCTGATCAAATTATTTGCTTAACTTTTTGGTAGGTTGTTTAATAGGAAAATCTGTATTTTGTGCACTGCATGATACAGAAGCATTTTCCTTAATTATATTTGATAGTTTATCCATCTTCCTATGTGTCTACTTTAGGGAATAAAAAGATAACCAAATTCTTAAAGCAATAAAGGTAAACTGTCTAAACTGCATATTGTGTTATGTTATAATAACCTCAACATTTCTAAATTGCTTCAATAAAAGTCCCAAATTGCTGTAATTGAGAAGAAGATTGAAGAAGCCTTGCAGATCAAATGACAACTTTATTAATGTGTAAAGCTAGCAGAAAGGCAAATAAAAATAAGATTTAAAATGCATAAATATATTTAAAAGCAGCAAATATAGAACACGCACTCATTTTATGCAGTCAGTGGGAATGTAGCACATACATGAACAAGCAATTCACCTAGTTTTGTTAATAATGAATAATTCATTATTCACCGAAATTGTTGGGATTGCTTCTTGTAACAACAACAACAACAAGAAGGATAGAAGAATTAGCATTCAGAATTTTTAGGAATGTTTATTTTAAAAAATACTCTGATTTGTGATAAAACAGACTTGTAAATTCACGTATAACTACACAATCTAAAGAACATAAAATTTTACCAAATGTAAGCTTTACATTCTCTGATTTCTGAAATAATTTATTTAGCTGAAGTCCAAAACAGTTTGGTTTTTTTTAGAAGTTTTTCTTAGGAATGAATCTTTAAAAGGCCTGAGAAGGTCTTGTAGCTTTCCAGGTGTCTGAATTTGCTGTGGACTCACCACTCTCTTAAAATGACTTGAGCAGAACTTGAGCCTGTATAACCTTTTGTTCCTATAAATTTTCTTTTATTTCTTTTTCTTTGGAAAATACTCTCCCTGGTAAGAACAGAAATTACAGCAGAGGCAAATTTGAGATGGTTTTTATGCTCCTTTAGCTAAAGTTAGCTTCATGAACCAAAATAGCCTATGAAGATTGAAAAAAAGTTGGGATAAGGCGTTTGGGAGATCAGTGGCTTTTTGCCCAGCCTAGTGGTTTATGACTTGTTCTTTTTCATTACATGTGCTGTAGTTATGACTCAGTCACTGAGTTGGATTCACAGTAGAGAGGGTAATAGAAATCAATATAATGCAAAAGAATAAACAATGAAAGCTCTCTATTAATGACAGCTTTCTTCTGCACAGATGAAAACTGAACCCTTTAGTCAGATCACAAGAGCTTCTACTTCTTGCCCAATTCTAAACTTCACATGGCAAAGAAAAAAGACCAACCCAACAACTAAAACCACAACCAAGAGGAAACAAGTAATCTCCTTAAAGTTAGAATGTCCTATAAATTCTGATAGTAAAGTTTTAAAGTTGAACTTTAAAGTTGACTGCTCTGTACAAGACTATCATGATATTATATTCTCTGTGACATACATCAGACCTGATAATTGTTCTTCAAGCAAGGGAGTAGACTTTAAACTGTTGAGACAAACTAATATGAAGTCAGCGGGTTAGTCTACACTTCTGTAAAAGACTGGTCTTTTTGGACATTTGATCGGCTCCTCACCAAAAAGCTTGATAACTACCTGCGAGAGACATCTGGCCATGTTGTCTGGGTATGGATTTTAGGCACAGAACAAAAGAAGAAATTCTGTTTGAGATTAAATGTTTCATTCAGTTATCTAAACATAGGTGCCTAGTGCCATTTTACTGCCCTTCATTCAGCTAGGAGAGATAACAAAGGATGTATGGAAGATCTGCATCTTTTGGGTTCTGAAGCTAGGCTAGACCACCATCAAAATACCTAAAATGACAGTAGGTGATTTTTCCTAGGTTGCTGAAGTAGCTGAGGACATCAGAGTTTGTTTCCATAAAGTTCTTGATTACAGTAGCTAAAGGTGAAAGTTCTCATTACAGTTAATGAAGAGTTAGTCAATAACCTCACTGTAGCTTAGAGTGATTAAGATGACATCTATGATGGATGGCATTCTTTACCTATACACGGACATTTGAGATATTGTAGTATATCCTGCAGAAAAGTATGGGAACCTTGTAGAACCTGTGCTGTATCTGCCAGCTGAAGTGGATGTCTTAGATACCCAACGAGATCTCAACTAGTACTAGATATCTATATTTAGGCATAAATACCACACCTGTTGAGTATTACTTATCAGCTGAAATGCTGTCTATGCTCCTGCGACTTTCTGGAACAAAGGTTGAGGTAATATCCAGATACCTTAGAGCAGGCATTTAAAATTGCAACTGATGCCTGTGTTTAGGCACCTCAATTCCACCCTTTGCTCACATGCAGGCATTTACATTTAGGTACCGTAATCACTAATGGAAACCAAGTTTAGTTTCAGAGTGGTCTTTAGGACAATTTGCCCCTGAATAGTATAGACATATGCTGTCAGGGTTTTGTTTGATTAGTAGAACTACGGGGCTACTCCTCAGCTTTTCTGATTATTATTTTTATAAGTCTTTTCATTTGTTAAATATCTACTTTCTCTGATACAAAAATAAGTGGCAATACTATTACTTCTGTATTTCTAACTGTCATATTGTTGATTATTTAGTCTTCCTGTTGACAGAGTACTAAGCTACCTGAAGAAGGATAGAAATCTTGTGCAAACCACTTGAGTCAACATGTAGACCTCTTAAAGTCTGCATAAGATCTTATGATATGGGCCAGTTTTCATGATATCTTACTAATAACTTAAAGCACCGGAATGGAATCACCATAATCGGTCATGCTTGTCCTTTTAACATTTCAAGAAAATCTGTTTAGTATTGATCAGTCTCACTTCAGATTAAGCAACCAAATGTCTTTCTCCTTCTGATAGCGTTGTATGCCTTACTCCATACACACATTTTCTTCACCCAGAGCTGCACCACAGAAGTTAGGATTTTGTAATTGGGACTACCCAGTATAGCTAGGTACAGTAGTGTTACGTCCACTGAAGCTCATGCATCAGCAGAAGATACATGTTTAGAGTAACGCCTGGGTTTGGGTTGCCAGCTCCTGTGATTTGTCTCAAATATAGGGTGGGATTCAAGTCTAGATCCACACATCTAGCTTCAGGTAACTACAGTATAGACACCCACATGTCAGCTAGGTGTTTAATGTAATAGGTTATCTAATGAAAATATTAGGGATGATTCAGTGCTTACCCATAAGCATGAAATGCATTTTGAAAGGTCCTAGGGTATCTCTCCCAGTCTCCAACTGACCCTCCAGAAAGCCATGCCTTGTGTATAATCTATCAGATGCCCCCAGAGAGCTTATAAACTCTCAAGTTTAGCATATAAGTGGAAAGCCATTTGCAGGCTACAGCATTGGTCTCCAAAGCTTTAGGATAAGCTGCTGAGAGACAAAAACTGTAACATTCATTCTTACAGTCTTTAGCTTCAGGATCTAAGACTACAGGAATTGCCTCTGCTAATTTCCAGATAAACACACAAACCTTCACAAAGTTTGTGATTTATGAGAAGCTTCTTCTACTATACTACTGCCAGACAATAAAAAGAAGAAACTTGAGCTTTCTCCAGTGGAATGTATTTTTCTCTCTCCAGTGAGTGTTGGCAAGATGTTTTAGTCCTTTCTTGGATTTAGAAAGAGTCTTTCCTTTTGGGATGCCAAAATTTCAGGGGTTTTTTGTTCCAATACTTGTCTTGCTGTGCTTGCCTGAATGTCTAGATCCTCAACCTGAGCAAGTTCTCTGGAGAAGAGCAAGGGGTGCACCTGATTCTCTTTTCCCATAGAAAAATGAACCTTCCTTTCCACACGGTACTCACTGATCAGTCACAACACAGGATTTTTCTTTATTTGATTTTTTTCCTTTTGTGATTTTCTATACCCCTACTAAAATGACAGCATGTTAAAAGGAGGAAAGATTGTCTATATTTCCAGGGAACAATATAGAATATAGCTTTTTTCACTACCCAACTTACTTCGAAAGAAGTTTTCTCAGACCGCTGTATATAGTGTTCAATTCTGTGTTCAATGAATTCTCCCTCCCAACCCTTCATACATCTCACCCCTATCATGTGGCCTTCTAACCCTCCTTGAAGGTACACCTCACAGACACTGCCACCCTGTGTAAACTAGTTCAAGAAGAGATGAGGACATGGAGCTCTAAAGCTAATATTTCCTTTCATTTCAGCAGTTCTTAAAGCTCCCATGGTGACACTAAGTTTTCATTTTCCATCAGTTTCTGGTGCACTGTTTCAAAATTTCTTTAGATGATGTTTTTATGCAAGCCCTAGTGAACACAATAAAACTTTTAATGCAAAGTGAGTTTGTGGGGCAAGCTCCAATCAGTTTATGGGTTCGGAAGACTTTTTTCATTCTATTTACCAGAGTTGATGAACACAGAGAAAAGTTAACTGCGACTTTTCTCTTGGGATGTGAACTTGTTGTCTTTTGTAGATGCTTATTTCTATCACTTACATTGAAGCTATTGCTGTACATGAGGGTGTATCGGTTTAAAGCCAATTCTGCTTTTAGTTAGTGAAAGCAGGAAAAAAAAAGGACAAAAAGGTTCATTCACTTGCAGCCATGCATATCTGCACTTCATGAAGTTAACAGTCCCATTTGCCTGTATATTATACCCCCTGGTATAATATATTACACCCGAGTAAGTAATGAGAAAATTGTTACTAACTCAGAAAGTTTGTGTTTAAAAACAGAATTAAATTCAGAATTCTGAGTGTCTTGTAAAATCAATGTGGAGAAGGGAGAGTTATTATAAGCCAGTTATTATGCCTTTGTTCTCTGGAGACAGTATGCCCCACAGTGTTTGAACCTGGCGTGTTCTTAAATAAGAGTTGGAATATGTACAATGTGTTCTTTGATACTTTTTCTTTCCTGTGGGAGCACAGACATGATGCTGCAGTCAGCTGATGATGAACTTACTTCCAGCTGGTTTTGCACGTAAGTGATATCAAACGATTTTGATGAAAACCTAGTAAGTCCAGTGCCAGCACACTTAGGCCTTAAAAATTATGGAAAATACTAAGATTTTACTCTCAATACTTACTGGTGCAGACATGCATAATATTTGGCTCTTATTTAAATCTAGTTGTCAAGTATTTAGTTATGAAGCCAAGTAATTTTGCCAAATCCGTAAGTTCATCCAACTTACTCTTTTGGTTTTTTGCGTGTGTGTATGTATGTATGTATTTATTTTGTCCTTTATATGAGACTTTGATAACAGTTTAGATGGAAGAAGGAATGTGATATAAAGTGATGATTTTTCTGGTTAGTGGAACCTGCTGGGGGAGAAGCTGAATGAATACAGTGAATTATTGATCAGTGAAGTTCAACTACTGTAAAAGAGTGAAGAATAAAAGTTAACAGACTGCAATGGTTATTTATTATGACAAATTTAGAGGTGGGTATTACAAAGAAGAGGATTTTTTTTTCACTACCATAACAAACCACAATGTGATTAACTAAATTTCAGTGAAATGTTATTCTTAAGCCATAATGCTGGGAAAAACCCCAAACATTAACATATTCTCTGATTATGAGTTCCAAATTTATTCCATTTTCTCCATGCTGATCTCAGTGAAAGAGAGAGTTTGAGTCAGGGATGAATGATGTTAAGAAGGCAGATAAATTTATTATCAGTTTGATACCATATCTTGTGATAAAGAATTCTACATACTGCAGTGTTTCGTCCACTCCTTCTCAAAGAACATCCAGAAATAGATTAGCATGCATTGAAGATAGGCAAGGAAACCCAGATTCACAGTCAGCCTGTAGTTAGATATAATGATTAAAGTGATGAACGAACATCTCTGGTACCTAGAAAGAGGGAGTAGGCTGAGACTATTTTTTTAGTCCAAATGAATGCTCAAGGATGCAGCATTTCTAGGGGATTTTATAAAAGTGAAATATATTGAAATGTGTCCTTGAAGGCATATAAAAGCACATCATCTATATCTGTGAGGAGTAGGCTGTGATACTACCAAGGAGAAATAGTTGGGTAAAGGCACAGAACAGTGAAAAATGAGATCTAAGATCAGATTAAGTCAATAAGCATAATAAGGCTGATTAGTTTTTCATTTATACCTCTGAAAAATTGCTGTAAAATAATGTTTGACCTTTATTTCTCCTTATATGACAGAAGACGTCTGTGAGGCCAGAAGTTGGACAAATATTCATTTAATACTTGATTTCTGCAACAGGAGGGGCATTCCAGGACTTTCATACACTGGCCTAGGCCACTCTGCAATATATTCTCCTGATATGCCATTTTCTGTGCAATGCTTTTTACATTAGCACTTGCACATGGGAAACATATTCTTTATCATAGAAGATTTTCCTTATAATAAGGTAAACTTCTATGTTGAATTAAGGCTAACTTTTTCACGAGGGTGATGGTGCCAGTGATATAATCACTCTTATTTCATGCCTGAATCTGTTATTTGCCTCTCCATAGACTGTATTTTTTCTAATCCAAATGCATTAATTTATATAAAGAATTCCTTTCCCTTTTGACTTTAATTAAACTCCACTATCGCATACTAGTGGAATACTTAGCACTTTATTTTTCTGCTATAAAATTCAACCTCACTGCTGTGTGAGTTTTCCCAAACTCTCACAGCTCTTTGTCTTAAATTTTATGGCTTCCACAATTGCTCACAGGAAATACAATGTCTTTTGGCATAAGTATATCAATTTGATCTTAGTGTGACGTCTTTGAAATGGAAAACAGTTCCCTGCATGAAAACCAGAACAGCAGCAACAGAAACACTTAAATCTTTTGCACAGAGAGCTGTGTAAGAAAATCTTTTGTGTGCACAAGGAATATCAAGCACAATGTCAAAACACAAATTGGTGCACTGAATAAAAGCCATGCCTCAACCACAGGAAATCTTTAAGGCCATGGAAACTCTATGTTTTCATTATGAAATGAGATGAACAGTGAAAGGGGATGTCTTTACAATCCTTCCGGGAATAACAACAACAAAACAAAACAGGTTTTAAAATAGAAAGATCACTCAACAATACATTTGCTCATGGACAAGAGTTGCAGAGCGGCCAGGCATTTGGGAGATCATTTCCAAGAGTTCCTCCAACCTCAGCAG
>NW_009260525.1:1771291-1803898 GCF_000687185.1 Egretta garzetta | reverse complement strand
AGCAGGAAAAAATATTTTGTGGGTTCATAGAACAGAAAATAAAATTAGCTCCAAACAGTGCCTAAGGACTGACTACATGACACAGAGCCTTCTGGGACATAGCTGTGCCATTTGCACTGACTGGTTCTTACAGGTGAGCCCCCTGCACAATACAACACACAGATCCACATATGGCAAATCCAGAATGGCTGTGCAAGGAGGCCATGTGACAGATGTGCCCTCACCTCTCTTCAGATCTGTGGGGTCTCTCTTCTGTTCTGCTAGAGAAACTGTTGCAGGCCTACTGCAAGTAACACAGCTTCGCCAAGAAACTCCAGTGGGAGAAAGTGAGATAATATTGATTCTAGTCCATGCTTCAATAATTAATAGCAAATAATAGGATCCTGGTTTCTTGCATCATTCTGATAATGAGACTTTTCAGTCTGAGTGGAGGAGTCAGAGAGGAAGAAAGGCATTTAGCTTTTAGAGCAAGTCTGGTGAGCGCACCCTGTCTCGTACTGGGAATTTATTTTATTGATGTGGCACGGTGAGCTGGCCTCTCCTGCTACAGAGACCCATTGTGGGATGTGTCACACAGCTCTGGCATGCAGTGAATGGACTACAAAAAGAAAACATGAAAACAGGTAATGAAAGTACAAACTCTGAGTTTGAAACAGGCAGTCCCAAGAGTAAGAGGCACTTGCAGGGTATGCATATAGGAGTCATAAGCCATGTATAGTATATGGCTTGCACACCACGTTTTCACCTAACTCATTCCTACCTATAAACGGTTTAGGTGCAGGAGCCTTGCTTATAAACCTGTTGTTTAAGTATGCTTATATGAAGGGAGACACACACACGGAGATTTAATCTTTCACACAGAGAAACACAGTACTTGATCAATCTTACTCGTCTCTACATCCAGCAGCAGCATACTGTGAAGACTTTGAAACCATGTCTCATTCCCTGCACTGGCCTGGGGAATTGAAGTAACACAGCAGGGGTAACCATTTGTTCAACGCTGATGAAGGAAAGGGATTATGTGTCTGTAAAACAGAAGGAAGGGCCTTAGGGATTTTAGGCCTGCAGTTGCAGAAATTTTCTAGAACTGGTCTTATGACAGGGATGGTGAGCCCATGACATGTATCGCTATTGCAAGTGGTGTGCAAGTAGGGCTTGAGATATCGTCTCTCTTTTGGCTGCTATGGAGCTTTTGCTACTAACCCTGTCCAGAAAGCAGTGGCTGGCTATCGGAAGATTTTTTTTGCTCTCAGAAAAGAAAATAGCTTAGAGGCTGTAAGTAGCAGAACGAGATAAGGCTGAATAAAGAGCAGATGGGGGTAGAAAAATAATGGCACAAAGTGTGAAAAATGTTCATCAACACCATCCTAGTCTCTATAGCACTTTTCAGAGAAATGCATAGGATTTACTGGTAATGTTTAATGATGATGGATATAGACAAAGCAGTATTATTATGCTCTTAACAGTTTATTAATTTAAATAAGCTTTTCTCCACTTTTTTTAGTGTTGTTTGTGAATGTTCAGGCATTAAATTTCCAGACATGATAAAAATTCAGATATAATTTATAATAATATTTAATGATATATCATATCAATTTATAATAATAATTTATATTTAACTTGCACCAAATATATTGAATTTTATAGCTACATCTATGCATGTTACATATATACATAATGCCAGTGCATTACACAGAGTGGTTAAAAAGTGAGAAACAGTCTTTCAAAATCACATTAAAATTACTGTGTTGTAGCTATAAAACATGTACATAGTGAGGTAAAAATATCTTCAAAGTGTTGTGAAATATATGACAAGTGGACTGGGAAGAGAAGGTCAGTTCTTTACTGGTAAAAGTGGGAACAGTTCTAGGGAAAGTAAAGGTCTTCTACCTGAAATGTTAAGCCCTGAGACTTGTGGTGGGTTTTTGGTTTTTTTTTTTTTTGTTTGTTTTCCCTATGGGTCTTTTGTCTGTGAAGTTAGTGGTAATACAGAATGACAGAATAATTACTGTTAAAATATCCTTTTTCAAATGGAATATGATTATGTAATGAATCATCTATACAGAGAATAAAATATATTAAGGCACTTCAGTCAGTAGGAATCCAACTGAGGGTTTAAATCACCATAAAGTTTCCTCTTTTCTTTTTCTTCTTTTTTTTCCCCCATTTTTTCCCCTCTTTCTGGGGAAATCTTAACCCTGAGATATATTTTTTTTATTATTTATTTTTAGTTCTAAAGAAGCTTATGTCTTAGATAATCTCATTGAAGAGATAAAAGCAGAAGCTCTGCAAAAGCCTGCATTAGAAGGAAGAAAAGTTGCATGAGTTGCTGAGAAAGACAAGGTAGGGTCATTTCCTGTGATCATCAGCTATTCTAATTTCTGTTCCACAGCTGTGACCTGGCTTCATGACTTGTGGGTTTTCTGTCAGCTTCACATCATCACCTGCAATCTGCATAATGTAAAAGTCCAGGAAAACATGGGGTAGGAAAAGCTTAAATTAACCTTGCAAGGTCTGAGCTTCATTCTGGCTCATTAATTTCAAAGCACATGTAGTTCTAATGATGAATGGGCAGAGAATGCTTTCAGCTGTAACAATGAACTGTAATAAAAATATGAAAGATTGTAACTCTAGTACTAAATCTGATAAGAATGGGATTTGATTTTTGTGTTTAGTTGCCATTTCTCATATGAAAAACCTAAATATTGCTGTGTAATCTGTTCCCTGTACTGAGGCACTGTGAAAATCCACTGAAGGTATCTCTGAATCTTAATGCTAAGCCGAGGAGATATTACAGCTTCATTTACTGAAATCCAGTCCCTACTATCCAACTTTGATAGTGTGCTTGGTACTGTTGTTTTATGAAACCATGTTAATCACTTTATTTTATCAGATAAGGATCCTTTTGTGTTACTTTACATTGCTGTGGTCTAGTAATTAATCTAAATAGATTTCACTGTCTCTGAAACATAACATATGTACATGAACCATGGAAAATTATCCTGGAAGAGTATCTTGGTAATTTAAAAGTATTAATTCACTGTTGCTTTCACCTTTACTGAATTTAAATATTGTTGGGGCTGCTTCAGAGACGTTTTAAGCAACAATAAATTCCAGCATACTAACACTTACTGTGACAACATTAACATATAATTCAGCAGTTGGACTAGATGATCATTGTCCCTTCCAACTGAAAATGTTCTATTCTATTCTATTCTATTCTATTCTATTCTATTCTATTCTATTCTTTTTTTTTTTTGTTTTTTTCTTTTCTATTCTATCCTATCCATTCCATTCCATTCCATTCCATTCCATTCCATTGCATTCTATGTGTTTAGCTACATCAGTCTGCCGTATAAACCAGCCACAGGTCGCTATAACAATCTTTGACCTTTCAGGTTCAGCTGTTCTGGGTTAAGGGTATTTATTGATTTAGGCATATAAAATGTTAAATTAGTGCTCAGTCATGCATCCTACTGACAAAGCAAAGCATTTTATCAGAAGTGTAACTACTTAAAATAACCAATCCTACTCTCTCAAAAAATTTCATACTCCTGTAATTACAAGCCTTAATCCATTTTCAGAAAGCTCATTGAAAAGGAAACAATCAAGCAAGCAAACAAAACAAAACAAAGCAAGCAAACAAGGTAACAAACCCTAAAATATTAAGTACATCCAAAAGCATATTTCAGGCAGTCAGAAAAATCAAGCAACGATTTTCTCATTCCCTGGGCTCCCAGAATGTCGAGTGCTACACCTGATGAGGTCGAACCCCATGCACCAGTACAGGATGGGGACTGACCTGCTGGAAAGCAGCTCTGCTGAGAGGGACCTGGGAGTCCTGGTGGACAACAAGCTCACCATGAGCCAGCAGTGTGCCCTTGTTGCCAAGAAGGCCAATAGTATCCTGGGGTGCATTAAGAGGAGTGTGGCCAGCAGGTCGAGGGAATCCTCCCCCTCTACTCTGCCCTGGTGAGACCCCACCTGGAGTACTGTGTCCAGCTCCCCCGTTCAAGAAAGACGAGGAACTCCTAGAAAGAGTCCAGAGGAGAGCTACTAGGATGATAAAGGGACTGGAGCATCTCCCCTACAAGGAAAGGCTGAGAGAGTTGGGCTTGTTTAGCGTGAAGAAGAGAAGACTGAGAGGGGACCTCATCAACACATACAAATATCTTAAGGCCGGAAGTCACAAGGACGGAGCCAGACTCTTTGCAGTGGTGTCCAGCGACAGGACAAGGGCAATGGGTACAAACTGAAACATAAGAGGTTTCAGTTGAATATGAGGAAAAACTTCTTTACTCTAAGGGTGACAGAGCACTGGAACAGTCTGCCCAGGGAGGTTGTGGAGTCTCCTTCTCTGGAGATATTCAAAGCCCACCTGGGCGAAGTCCTGTGTAACATCCTCTAGGAGAACCTGCTTTAGCAGGGGGGTTGGACTAGATGATCTCCCGTGGTCCCTTCCAACCCTTGCGATTCTGTGATTCTGTGAAATGTAAACCCAGTGCTAATGTTCCATCTTATTCAGTTCTAACATCTCCTTCTGAGCTGTGTGTTTCATCCCATGGTCTTTTTTACAGAAGCTTCTTGGCTGAGAGCTTCTCAATGAAATGGCTGGAAGAGATTTTTGAAACAATATGTTTTTTCCCCTTTCTCTGGTCCCTTTTGGTACAAATGTTCAAAAAAAAAAATATCCAGCCTAAGGTAAACACTTGGCATGGAAAATTTTATTATAAAGAATAAAAGTCAGCAAAATTAAAAATAACTGAAAAAAGATGTGTTGGTTAACTTTGATGATAATAATAACTGTCATCTCCACATATTGATAATTGCAATGGCTACAGGGAAAAAAAAATATATATCTCTCATTCAAAAGATACTTGAGATTCAGAAATGTCCCTTCAGGTAGAATATTCACTATAATATTTTAAACTAGGCCTGAAATATATATTGAAAAAAGAGCACAAACACACCTTGTCTTAATAAAATGCTTACTTTAACAACACTGAAAAGAATAGGACAAAATATCCAAAATGTCAATTAAGCAAACTTATTGACCTCATACTGTAATGAAGAAAGTTTACTAGACTCAGCCTGCAGACACTGTTGTAGATACAACTTTCCTAACCTTAGGAAAATGATGAATAAACAAAATAACTTAAGCACAAAGATGCAGGGGAAAAAAAATCCATTTTGCCATTGAACACTCTAAAGCAGTCCCGGTGTCTATTCTGTTCTCACTACAGGAGTTAGTATTTTCTCATCTGAAGGCTGAGTTAGGCTACGCGGGATTTATTTATACTCAGTGGAGAAAGAAAAGGCTCTTCTAGAAAGCGGTTCATCACATCCTAAAGTACACCTCTTCAGATTAATTGAACTGCTTATTTCTATCTATTGACTATAAAGGGTTTTGAGGGTGACTAGCTCAGAAGATACCTGCTGTGAAGGCATTTATGCAGATAAATCCCCAAAAGATATTTTGCAGTTCCAAGAGTGCTTGTCCCAGTGCTTTCCTGAATGGTACAAAGATCCAATACTGCCAGTGTAAAGAACTGACCTGCTTCTGAGAAATGAATGTTTTGGGATGTAAAACAGGTTTTTGGCTCTGTTATGGCAATAGCTAAGAGTTATGTTGTGCTCTTCAGAATACATTATATTTCTTGGGAAGTGACTCCTTGGATTTAAGGCCATGAAGTGCAAAAAGGCTCGTGTCCATTTCTTAGGACTACCTTCTTGGAGGGCAGGTAGGCTATATCCACACTGGATAGTAGCTTTCAGTTCAAAGTATCTGAAGTAACATACCTGCAGCATAGCTCACAGCCCACAGGGGTGTCTTTATAGAGTAAAATGTAGGGTATCAGAAGCTCTGGTTCTGGGATGTGGCATAAGAATATGAAGTAGCATTTATGGGAGTAAATGCTTGTGGGATGTGTTGTAGGCCCCTATAGAATGGAGGGATCCAAACCTGATACAACTATGATCCTGTTTTCTAAGGAAGATCTTGAGTGAAATATTTCCCCAAATTTGCCCTATTTTCTTGGATAGCTCTAGGTAGAATGCTACAAGATAGTTATTATTACAGAATTAACATTTCTGAAATGCTCCGGTGGCTCTCAGAGCTACATCTCTACTGTTAAATAAGAGGGTCAGGAGAGAGCCTGACTATGGACCTCAATCATATGCATGACTAAATTGTCATCTCTATTCCTAGCTCTGTCATAGAATATACTGACTAACTCTGTCCAAAACAAATATATCATGTAGAGTGGTTTAACCATAAGCAGTGCAGGCTCAAACCTTTTTTTGACCATTTGATGTCTGGTTCAGGTATCAGCCTATGTCCCTTCCCTCTTTTATTGAGTAACAGACATAACCTTACCATATGTAAGAAGTCTTGAAAGATGTCACAAGCTTCTCTAACTTGAGTTAAGGGTTAAATAAATTCCCTGGTCTATATTGCAAGGAAAGAAAATTAAATACAACTTTGAAAACTATAAAATCAAGCATGTTGTTTTTATTGGTCTTTCCTCATTATTAATATGTTTAGTAGTACATTCAAGTACTAGCCAGATCTTTAAACAACTATGTTTTAGTACAGGTGTTTCTAACAGTTTCATGTAGATTTCTACTAGAAGTCATAAAGGTTTACTTGTGTAACATGTCAGTATACAAACTCTTTTAAAATCACTCATGAGTCGCTTGTCCACTTAACTAGGTAATTCAATAGGTACTTCAGCCCACCAGTTCTACTGTCTTCTTTATTTCTTTTTTTCTGATGACCTTTTTCTCCATATTCAATTTGTGTATTACTCAAGTGGGCTTTTGGCTTATACTTACCGGTTAAAAGTCTAGGGTGAGACATTACTACATTGCTTAAACTTTGCCTTGAGTAGAATGAGTCATAAAAGCAATTTTCAATTCAAATGTATAATGCTGCAGCAGAGATGCTTGAGGTTAACTTAAATGTAAGGAAGTTGTTTGTACTGTAGTTTCTTTGTCTTAGGACTTCCTTTCCTGTTAACTACCAAAGGCTAGGTGCACTCAAAATTTAAGGAGAGACTTGGATAAAACAGACTGAAAGCTCTCAAGAATGTTGAACATGGTTCATAGTACAGAATGACACAATTCAAGGGGTCTTTTTCAGTTTCCATCAACGTTTATTTTAGGAATAAGGTCTACAGTGAATGTGCTGCAAACACGCTGATTGGGAACTCCTACTGCAAGGTATTTAGAAATGAAAGCAAACACTTTGAAAGCAGTACATGTGGCTTATTTTGCTAGAGATTAAAAGGAGCCTATCATGTTTTAACTGAGGTGAGAAAACAGGCTTCAGTTATCCTACAGCACTTTTAAAGATATCAGCTTTAACCTTCAAAAGATCTTCTCTATAAAGAGGTTCTACTTTGACCCCACTAGATTTTCACTCGTAGGAATATTAGCATGCTCAGAATGTAATCCTCAGAGATATTCAGTAGTGTGGTTTTAGGCACCGCACATTAACACATGTAAGGCCTTAGAGCTTAATGAGAGAAAAAGGACAAATTGTTGGGGAGTAGAAGGAGGAAAAAATGTTTCTATCTAAGCTTTGGGTCACACAGTAACTCAGAATTAAAACAAGTGGTAAATACTGAAGAACCAATGCACATTTCCCCTTTTCCATTCCACTCTCTCATCCACTGGGCATACCACTGCTAGAGGATGACTTTTCCTCTCCTGATACCAGAAATTTACTCTCACTGTTGTTTACAGGCTGTGTGGCTTGTCATTTATCCAGAGTGAGCCACATTCATGATGTCAGCATAATTTCAAAGTGTCAGGAAGAAAGTGACAGAAACACATCACATTTATACCAAACCCTCACAAAAGGAAGAAAAAATTGCACCTCCTGTAAGACACTGATGCCTGAAACTGTCCTCTTGATAGCAAGAACGTGTGTGGTGCAGGAGTATACTTGCAGAAAACAACTTTTGCAGTTGATTAAATGCCTCAGCTCCACAAAGGCTGTTTATTGCTTTGTCTACTTCAGCACCATAGACATTCTCCTTTAAATAGAACAAATGTCAGTTCTGGAATATGCGATGCTCAAGATTTCAGTTATAAAGTAGAAAACCTTGACAGGAGATGACGTTTTCTTCTTTTTTTTTTTTCCAGGATGGCAGATTCCAATACTTTGCCTCAATATTTCAGATTATCCTCGTTTCAAAACTAAGAAGATATAACTGGACAGAGAAGGTTGAGAGGGATAGATACAATGCATTTTCACTGAATCACTCTTCCAATCCATTTGGATTTCTGCAGCCTTGAAGACAGCCTATGCTTTTGTTGTACAGGAAAGGATTTAAATATTATTGAAAACCCTTTAGTAACAGTTATAAAGTGTTTTCAGAGCTATAAAAACTTGGAAGGATTTATATGGAGTAAATTTTCAGTGCAGTGTGTTTAGGCTTAAACCAAATTTGGGTAATTTTAATAAATAATGTTATTAGTAATTACTGTAGAATGTAGGCATATGCTTCAGAGACTGCTGTTACAAAAAAAAAAAAAAAAGAAAAAAGAAAAAATGGTTTAGGCATAAAACTGTGTATAATCTTAGAAAAATACAATTAATACATGCCAGCTTTTGTGGATTTGATTAGTTTTATTTTCCTATACCAAGTCCAAATATCCTTTTCTCAAGGGTATTCTGTTTCTGAATAGTGTTATCACTAAAATTTGAAATATAAATGGAATTTACTGTCCTAGGGTGGATGGCTACCAGCGTACATGACACAGTCATGTCTTTTGTGCTAAGGTAGCCGTAGTCAACATTCTGGTTTGAATCTGGCAGATTCAACATTGAACAATGACAGATGTTTTATAGCTACCTTTATTTACCTAATTTTTAGAAGTGATCTGAATAAATGTACATCTGAGTTAGAATATACCAATGGAACACTAGACCCCCTAATTTGGGAAAAAACTCTACATCTGAAGGAACCGTTTACAACTTTTCATTATCCCTGCAGTCCTCAAAGTCTCCCAGGCAACTACTATTACATGGTGCAAAGTAGTCAACGGAGTAAACATATTTACTTTTTAGTGAAGACATATTTCAATACAAAAATACACTTAAGCAACTGGACACTGGTAAAAGTAAATCAAATAGGTTTAATGACAGAAGGCACAAAACACTAGAAAATTAAGCTCAAAATATAGTAACACTAATTACTTCATCTTGCTTACTCTGTGCTATAAATGCCTTAGGTTTAAAATTTGATACTATATTTATTGACACCATGACAGCAGGCTGTGAAAAGAACACCATTCCTGTTTTCAGATTTTATAACTATGCATTGTAGTCTACAGTGACAGTCAGAATTTTGTTTTAATTTGAATAGGAGAAAAGATTGCAGAAGTAAAAAATAGTGCCCTAAAACCTGCAGTTATTATCTTCAGTTCCATGTTTAAGAGAGTAAATGGTCTGATTAGCTTCCAGCATACTTTGGGAAAGGTGTTTGGTTTACACATTTCAGGGTGCCACAATGGTGATGACTATTTATGTGTAGCTGCTACTCAAAAAATATATTAAAACAACCACAAATCCTACAGAAAATGCATGCAACTACTCTTAAAGAAAAAAACACAAAATTATATTAAGGGAAGAATCATGTTTGTCCTTTCATTATGTAACCTCTGTCTGGCAAAATAGTCATCTACTACATCAAAATACTTCATTAATCTCCTTAGGTGTATTAAAGTATTAAGCAATCTATCATGATCACTGCAAGGTAGATGGTGCAATAAACAAATTATCTAGGCATATGATATTGATTAATTTAAAGCCCCTCATCTTGGATATACTCAAACCCATGGTAGGCGTGTTAATTCAGTGAAGTCTACTGCAATTATTTATATGATTAAAAAAAGGGGAATTCATGTTGGAGAAGTAAGCCAGACAAGCAAATATTTCTCATTAGAAGGGCAAGTCTGGGAGAGGTTTAACCTACATTCATATTGTAAGATACAGAGAAGTAGCTTGTGTAACTTCTTATAGTTACAAGACATTTATTTATTCAATACCATCCTTTAAAGTTGCAGTATGTGTCTGCAGAATGAAAGGAGAAGTCACAAGACTCTCTTGCAGAATCTCTGTTGTTCTTTTTTGCTTTTCAGGAAGAAAGTAATTCATGTTAGAAATCTGTGGTTGTTCCTTGTGCATGAAGATTATGAATACAACATACGAAGAAGAGAAGATAACACTTAAGTCTGCATTTTAAGGAGTTGCCCTGGCAAATAAGAGAAGCTGTTGGACTGTAATAGAGGACTGAATGTTCTTCAAGGTGACTTTAAGTGTCAGATGGTAGTGTCCTGGGCTTTTCTTCACCATTTTCTACATTTATACCATATCCTGTGAATCCAAACCAGACAAAAGTAAAGAAACAGTTTCGCTGTGTGTTCTCACACTGCTTTCACATACTCATAGCCTGCTAAATCCTATTCCTGGCAGCCATGTGAGACAAGGCCAGGAGCAAAGACTGGGCCAGTAATGCTTACTAAACATTAGACATGAATGGGACTTACTGATAAAATATCAAATGTTGAGCGTATGACTTCTGGGCAGTAATGTGCAATCTTCAAAGAAACCATCAGTGCAGTCAGCTGCTAGACAAAGCATAGCTCTCCCCTTAATAATTAAATAGGTAAAGTGTCACAGATTTCACCTGAAATTCAGAAAAAAAAGGGGTTCAGAATCTTTCTTTTATAGTATATACAAAAGCTTTCAGTTCCACGCTGTAAGTGTGAATTTATCACCCTTGCTGGAATAGTTTCACTTTGTGTAACTAATTAAATATTTATAGGAACAGAGAATGCAAAAATAACTGTGTGATAGAGGTTGTGACATTTATGTGGGAGAAGAAAACCTCAGGATAAGTTCTCTAACTTAGAACGAAGCAGATTTAGATCAGGGTACCCACATGATAAGCAAGTGCTCTAAACTTGAGTTATAGGATATACTGCTTTGGGGCTGTATCATTGTAAGTTACTCTAAAGTTGATGATTATTTTTCAGTCCAGAAAAAAAGACCTTTAGGCATTTATTTAACTTTTACATGAAGTGGGACAACTCTTCTCATTTGAATTTTATGCAATGTGTTAAATTTCCACTAGATTAGTTCACTGCAGTTAAAAAAAGAAACAGGTATAAAGAGTTTGTGAATATTGACCTGTCTAGTCATATCTCTATTAACATTTCTATTTAGTTATTAGATAACAAGGAATTGTGAAAATAGAAAGAAATGTCAAGAATAAAACTTCAGCTAGTATACAGCACGCAGAACGGTGTAGAATTCTAATGCTGAGGAATAGTCTGAAAAAGAGCATTGTCAGCCTATATAATTAGTGTTTGAAAGGATACTTCTTTCAGTCACTGAATCTGAATATAATGATACTTTTCAGTTCTCAGAACTAGAAGACTGAAGATGAGTCAAAAGAGCAAACAGTAGCTTACATTAAATGTCCCAAAGGAAAAAATAAATGGAAATGGAATTTAGAGACATAACACCAGAAACAATGGAGACACTATAACACCACCAATAAGGGTGGAGAATCTTCAAAAGATTCTATATTGAGGTTCATTTGTTAACTGTCAACCCCCTCTCTGATGTGTAACATTCTGCTGGAAATCTTGTCTGAACAGATTTTGTTTTGGTATTTCAGAACTTCCAGTTCTTGTCTCAGCAGAGCCCAAAGCTGCAAAGATGCATGAAAAGAGAGAAAATGGTGTTGGAAAATAGGCTATGTAAATAATTTTCAAATATCAAAAAAATCTTTGATTCAGGGTTGACTTAAAATGAGGAGTGATTTTTTTTTTTTTTTCTTTTTTTAAAGTGACTGATTGTCTTTTCCATTTTCAAAGAGGAAGTTGGAACTGAAGCTGATCTCATCACCATGTACCAGTACTTAAAGGGTAGTTACAAAGAACACGGAGACTCCTTTTTTACAAGGAATCACATGGAGAGGACAAGGGGGAATGGATACAGATTACTCTTGGGGAGATTACAACTGGACACGAGAGGAACATTTTTCACAGTGAGAACAGTCAACCACTGGAATAATCTCCCCAGGGATGTGGTTGACTCTGCTACACTGGACACTTTTAAGACTCAGCTGGACAGGGTGCTGGGCCATCTTGTCTATATTATGCTCTTGCCTAGAAAGCTTGGACCAGAGGACCCTTGAGGTCCTTTCCAACCTGGCATTCTATGATTCTATGAACATGACAGAATCTATTTCATTAAGCTACATGGTTAAGAAGTGTTCAGTTCTGGGCCCCTCACTACAAGAAAGATGTTGCATTGCTGGAACACGTCCAGAGAAGAGCCACAAAACTGGTGAGGGGTCTAGAGCACAAGTCTTACGAGGAGCGGCTGAGCGAGCTGGGGTTGTTTAGCCTGGAGAAGAGGAGGCTGAGGGGAGACCTTATCGCCCTCTACAACTACCTGAAATGAGGCTGTTGCGAGGTGGGGGTCGGCCTCTTCTCCCTGATAACGGACAATAGGACAAGGAGAAATGAAGTTGCACCAGGGCAGGTTTAGGCTAGACATTAGGAAAAACTTCTTCACTGAAAGGATTGTCAGGCTCTGGAATGGGCTGCCCAGGGAGGTGGTAGAGTCCTCCTCCCTGGAGGTATTTAAAAGAAGGCTAGATGAGGTGCTTAGGGACATGGTTTAGTGGTGGGATGTCAGGGTTAGGTTAAAGGTTGGACTCGATGATCTTAAAAGTCTTTTCCAACCAAAGTGATTCTATGATTCTATGAGTGAAGAGACACCTGAACCAGCACACATGCAGTGAAGTCCCAACAGCACTGAGTTCAGCATAGGTTTATTCCTTCCGTAATGTAATCACAATACAGTCAACTCTCCATTATTGATCCTAATTGGAGCTTGGCAGAGTTTCAAAAACAGAGGCAATGCTATAGTTTCCACACTGAGCTAACTTGCTCAGGATCAGCCCCATGCACAGCCCATTTGGCTCCATGAAAGATGCTACGCTGTCCAAATACATGGAGCCACTTTGGGTCTGAAGCTGTGTTCTTGGTGTACAGCATCTAAACCAATGAGCCCTCTTAGATATGCCAGAGTGCATGGTGCGAAGACAGCTGGGACAGCTTGTGATAACTGCCAAGGGCTCTCAGCACAGCATGGAAGCAGTTATAAAGCTTCTGGGCAAAAGATGAACGTCATTGCACTCATGTGGCTTTATACTTGGTGAAGCAATCTGTGCAGCATTTGGACTGGCCTGCCTAGATTAACTGGGATCTTTTTACACCTTTTTGCATGATTTAGCAACAGCATGGGTAGCTACTTCCCAGATGATGCAAGAGTTACTAAATTTGAGTTGTCTCTGACCAGCTGTAGATGTTAATAACGTATGTATCTGAGCTAGTCAGCCCAACTCCCTGTGTAGTCAAAGGAGAAAAATAACAGCTTTCAGGTTGTCATCTATTTCTTTATAATCTTTATCAGAATTGCTCTTCAGTATTCTTAATCTTCTACACTGAATAAAAAGAAGCCTTAAGTGTATACCTCAAATGTGGACATTTGTAACTCATGTCTAGAGCTAGATGGCATCACCCTTGGTATCTACAGTGGGTCCCATGCTTTACTATTTTAAAACGTGTTTTCAAATATTTTTTGTAGAAAGAACAAAAAAAGTTCACTTCCCCTACTGTATTTACAAACTGACATAGGAGGAACATGTTTTGAATGCTTAGAGTTCACAGAAACTGAAAAGAACTAATTGTATTTGATGCTGTGAGGCATCCATTTTCATAATCAATTTAGGAGTAAGCAATAAGACCACTTTCTATGGCACTGATATAAAAGGCAACAGTGGCTTCAGAACAATGATCCTGCCTATAATCAAGTTCGTAACATCAAATCAAACTCACTTATTTTGTGAGTTTCTTTGGCACTTGTGACACTGGTCTAAAATATTAGATCATTCTGCTGTTCAGATAATTACAGATGCAGAGGGAAATACAAAAACTGCCAGTTAGTTGAGTGGCTAAAAAGTCAGTATCTATATCCAAAGGACAGCTTTGGATGAATGGACCTCAGCTAAAGAGACCATATGGAAGGTTTGTAAACAAATGCAGATACTATATTCATTATGAGAAGTGCAGAGTACTCAGCTCTGAACTTGAAGAATGGGGTAAGAGGAACACCGTGTACAGTGCTTCAGGCATTTTTGACACACCTTTGTTTTGCTGACAATAAAAAATAACAAAAATTGTTATTTGAGGGAAGGAACAAGAAGAAGTTAATTTCAATTCTTCTCCTATTTTGAAAGACAAAATATCAGTCTGTTGAAATGTACTGTTTTGACACTTTTGAACTTCCAAATTAGTAACAGCAAATCCTTTTGAGAGTAGAAAAACACTTCTTGCCCACATCTAAATCTACTACCATTGTAAATATCATGCTTACTGTTTAGCTGGAGACAGTCTGAGAACAACACTCATTTAAACACATGATTTACAGCTGAAGGATATGGGAGTTTTCAGACACTTAAAAAACATATAAGCAACCGGCTATTGCTTATTAATACCACAGCAATGGAAATGTTTGGCAAAATATTAAATGAATGTTTAAAGAAGACAGCTCTAAAATTGTACACTACTAAATTACATTATAAGTAATACTGATCATATGAATTATTATATTGTTAGATTATATCTCTACTAATTTACATAACTTATTGAGCTGCTGTAATGCAAAGTCAATATATTTTTAAAATAAATACCAGGTCACAGTTAGGAAACTGTCTGGATAAGGGTTAGATACAATGAAAGAACTGTGTGTTCTGATCATTACATTTGTTTTCAGATAGCAGTACATTAACGAAATAGTGTGTTTCAATATCATCTTTCTGTGGCTAATAAAAATTATGCAGGTTGTGCAGAGTAACTGTGGTTACCCCAAAGAGCAACTAAGCTGACTCAATCACTCTGTCCTCTCTAGCAGGCTGGGGGAGAACCAGAAGAGCAAGAGTGAGAAAACTCACAGGTCAAGATAAAGGCAGTTTAAAAAGTGAAGCAAAGCTACATGCACAAGCAAAGTAAAATAAGGAATTAATTCAATATTTCCCATCCATAAGCAGATGTTTAATCACCTCCTGGGAAGCAGGGCCTCAGCACACCTAATGGTTACTTGGGAAGACAAATGTCATAGGTCTGAACATCCCCGCTTCCTCCTCCTTTCCTCCAGTTTTTACTGCTGACCTGATAGGGTATGTAATATCCCTTTGGCCATTTGAGATCAGCGGTCCTGGCTCTGTCTCCTCCCAGCTTCTTGTGCACCTCCGGCCTACTCACTGCAGGGGCAGAATGGGAAAAAAAAAATCTCAACACCGAGTGAGTGCTGCTTAAGAATAGCCAAAACACTGATGCATTATCAACACTGGTTTATAGTCACAGATTCAAAACACAACACCATACAAGCTGTTATGAAGAAAATTAACTCCATATTTTCCAGACCCAGTGTGGTAACTGAGGAAACTTTGGTCAAATAATGATAAAAAATTAAAAATTATTTTAGGGCTATACTTGGCAGATTTTACATGTGTTACTCTATATAAATAATAGAACTTATTTATGTCAATACAGCTGTATAAGTTGCACATGCTTGGCAAATATTTTTTGTCAGTTTAACAAGAGGAAAGTCATAAAACTGTTTTACTTTTGAGCTTCTAACAGGTGACTGCAAACAAGAGGTTTAAAAGCTGTGTGTAAAAGGAGACCATGTCCATTAAAACAAATATATACTGGCTCTCTATAATTCTGCACATGGCTGCCTAGAAAATAGCCCCCAAGGGGCTTGAATGAAGTCTAAATAAAGCAAACACACAGAATTACAGCTGAAAGACTAAGTTCACAGTTTTGTCCTTAACTCACCCTAGTGACACTGCAGAACAGTCTTTTGTATCTGTAACAGCAGTCAGGAGGAAGAAGCCCTGTTCTAGAAGGCAGGTTAAAAGCACCTCTGGTTTTGGAGTCTCTAAAAAAAAAAAAATCACACTTCTGTAAATACTTTCCACTCAAAAACAAAAGAGCTTTTTAGCTGTTTAAATGTTAAGCTTCAAAATGTATCTATGAGTGAAGTATTTACTATTGCCTTAGAAATGTACTGAAACCCCCCCAAAACTTTCACTGTCACTAAAATTAGGTATCTAACCATTAGCCAGATTTATTCCTTACAAAACATGCTCAATTTGAATTAACTTTGAGCACTTAATACCTCTTGAACCTTCATTTGCTGCACTTTTATTGCCTCTAATCCGATGTGTGTGCTGAGACGTGCACGTCCAAGTATGATACATTGTGGCCTTCACCTGGTTTCTTAGTACTTAAACTAAGTCAGTCAGTCACTACCATCTAGTGACCTAGTGACAGATGAAGGAAAAAAACCAGTTTTCCTGAGTTCAGTCCTGTGCTTACAGAGAAGAACTCAGGAGTTTGATTTACTTTTGGAGTCACCTTCTTTCTCCAAGATCATATTTTTTACTTATACTGTTTATTTTGTTGCCCAAATTAGGTCTTCCAGTGCCTTATGAATATTCAAACTTCAGTTATCAAAAAAATATCTCTCTCAGTAGCAAATAATTTTCTTGTGGAGTATGTATTCTTAGCATGTGCTCCACTGACTATGAAGTACATTGTCATGGTTTAACCCCAGCTGACAACTAAGCAGCACACAGCTGCTCACTTGCTCTCCCCTTTCCCCACAGCGAGATGGGGGAAAGAATTGGAAAAAAAAAGTAAAACCCATGGTTTGAGGTAAAAAGACAGTTTAATACGACAGCAAAGGAAGACAGTTAGCTCAGGTAGGTGTGAATATTTGAGCTTTGAAGTTCCAGGACAAGTATTTCAAAGAGGTAAACCACACAAGAACAACATGACACTTGGGTTCCACCTCCAAGCACTAACTTCCTAAGAATTAACAAAATGTTCCTAATACAGACTATTTTCTCTCTATTCCTAAGGCTTTAGATTCTGACATGTGGGACTAAACTACTTCCAGCTGTTAAACTAAACTACTGTGGGAAGTCATTGCTATGCTTAATAGTCCCCCCCATATTCGATATTTTATTTTTCCAGTGTTGCAAATTAAAAAAAAATGTTCAAAGTCACTAGTGTCCAATGTTAATTATATCATGCAAAAAGCATATTTTATCAGCTTCCTTTATTCTCAGTGGGTAAAAGAAGCCTTATAGTTATAGAAGCAGGACCAGATTAGCAATTTCCTTAACAGAGTCTTTAGAGAAAAATTTGTTTGTGAAAATAAGCTCTCAAACAAAATATTTGTGAACCTGGCATCTAACTGTAGTGTTACACTGTGTGTAACAGAGGTGTGTGATACCTAGTTAGCTACATGGAGGTCCACTATGGAGATGAAGGAAGAATACCCACCCAAAGGCATGCAGACCCCCACCAAAGCTGGCACATTTGCTGTGTGCAGCCATGGGTCTGTCTGCTTCCCTCCATCTCTCTATAACAACAACAGCAGCTTATGAAATTCTTGAGCAGGCTTCAGGCTTCTTTCCATGAGAAGGCTGCCTACTGTCTAGACTTGTATTATTAATAATCAAACCCCTTCTCTATGTTTTTTTTCTAAAGCAGCTACACTAGCACTTTGCCTCTTAACTATTGGGCATTATTTCAGAGTTGGCATATTGAAGCAGTGTCGTTAAAAGACAGCGTGGGTTAGATCTAGTGTTCCTATTCAAAAAGGCAACTCTGATCTGATCCTTGAATTTTCAAATGAGATCGGCTTTCTTAGATGTGGAATAAATTTCCCAATTTGGTCCTGATGCTAAATTTCAGCCTTGAGCAAGTTTTTGTAAGAAAAGACTTGCCTATGAAAAAACAATAACCAGTGATAGGCTGATAATTATAGCAATGTTAGAATGTACTGTTGTGACATGCCTTTGTAGTGAAGTTAGTGAAGTATCCCCTCGAGTGAATTGCATTTTTCATAAATACCAAACATTTGGGGATAATTACTGCAAAGTATTTGGATGCCTGAAGGCTTGCTTCTTTGTGAATGGAACCAACAGTGAGAAACAGACGTGGAACAGCCATGCATTGCTTATGAGTCTCTGTCTTTTCCAAATGCATTTATTCTAGCTTGTTCTTAAAAACCATGTTAAAAGGCTTTTTTACCCTTTGTGAATTCAAAACATCATTAAACAATCACTGCTTTTCTTGTTGTTTGAACAACATACTCCTCTCAGCTCTATATTTAGCAATAAAGTTTAAAATTTCTGATCTGAGACACTTTCTAAATGAGCCAACTACCTCCACTGAGAAGATTTTGTAGTATGGTTTTCATCCTTTTGGTTTTCTCCTGGAAAGATGGGTCAAGTAAAGATTATCAAGTACGAGAATGTTGACTTTGCATAGTACTGTTAATATAGTTGAATATGTCTGTTTTCATGATTTGCCTCTCAAAAGTATAATTGAACAAACTTTGTAGGAACTGACAGCTTGTATACAAACATTCCTCACAAAAAAATTCCCTCTTTCAGATGCATATAATTGTAAGCCTGTGGTTTTGCCCTTTTTCTCTTTCTAGAGGCTTTTCTGAGGTCTTTGTTTATCTCTTAAATTCATGAGCTATTCTCTCTATCTAATGATGCTGTTATATATTTCATCTATTTTTAATCATTTTTTTACCCGTATATTCTGGCTTGGTATCTACTGAAAATGTCCCTGTGAAAGATGATTCTTTCAACAGGGACCACAGACCAGCAGTTTTATTTTTGCCTGCCTGTTTTCTGTGTTAACTGGTGGAGACAGGTGCTGCCTTGGACATAACCACTTGTAGGAGTGATAGACTATTCCAACAAAAATATTTTATTTTCCCATGAATTATCTGCTACTGGACATGTTGTCTTCCAAAACTGATAATTCCAAAGATGTCAAATTCCCCCTATAGAAAGAGGGGAGGCTAATTTATCCTGTGTAGGTACCAATGTCAGCATTTCTTTATTTTCACTTTTGCAGTTACCTTATTTTGGTTCTCTGTTTTTATTGACGGTTTGTTTTAGAGTAATTCCCCAAAATTCAGGCTTTCAGAAACACAACTACATGAGTTAATAATTTATGTTTTGTGATTGATGTGGGATTTAGGTTCAAGTTCAGATACTTACATACTCAGGTGCCTATACACAGCAGAGGCACCTATGCTCTCTCTCCAGTCAGTGGGAATCAATTAATTTGCCTTGCTATATGCATCCAGTCCATCTGAGATGTCCTGTTATAGTTCACCTGGATTTTAACCACTTTGACAAGAGTCCACAACTTATGTAGGTCTATGCAGATGTCTCTTATACTCAAGGGTGCTTCAAATATCATTGTGTTTGTACAGATGAAAAAAAACAGCCCAATGACTCAATGCACTAGGTGAAGCCTAAAGAGAGAGTTAATGGACCAGCCACTAGGAGCTTGATTCATTTGCCTGAATATATATATATATAAATATATATAAAAAATACTGTTACAAGATTCTGTAGGACAACAGATGCATCTACATGAGTCTGACAGACATGATACAGGACTTAAAGGAGATACATGCATTTCTGGGTTAGCAGTTACAGAATGTCTAAAATGGCAATCACAGCAAATTTCATATATAGAAGGTAGAAATTCTTTTTTAATGTTGTCACTTAAGATATTGATGCCCAGAAATTCAAAAGGGGTAGAACAGGAAACATTCAACTAATAAAATAAATAATGTATTGATTAATATCGGTAATTTTGTATTGAAGGATTGAAAATTATTGTGAAGGTTGACTATTTAAGAAAATCAGGTAAAGAGAGAAAACCACGTCACATAAATGTTTTAACAAAAAAACATGATATCTTATTATTGACATATAGTATGAAATTCAGAAGCATGTCTTTGATGTCGAGGCTCCATAGAAACAGAAGTAATTAAGTAATACATCAAGATACAAAATGAATTAGTGTATTAAAATTACAACATGAAGGAAGTCATAAGATACTGGCCAATACAGAAAGGTCAGAAACAGATGGGGATCAAAAATCTCATACTGGAGCAATATCCAGGCTTAGAGAAACATTTATGCTGAAGGTGTACATACCTGAACCATTAGCAGTTTCATCCTTTCTTTCAGAGTTCTGAAAAATTCTAACTTTTTGAAAACATAGATGAAAAATTATCTGTATTTTAATAAAGTAATCTGGTGATTACAACACACTCTTCTCCTTTCTACTTTACACACAGATGTGGAATCAGTTTCCTCCTTTGTTTGGAAGTATTCAGATATATAACTTCAATTTCTAGTTGCATGTAGTGGAGAAATAAGTAAAGGAAGGGAAAAAAGAGGTGTAGTCTATTTTTTCCATGCATTGGACAGAAGGAAATGTCACGAATAATTTTACTGGAAGGGCAATCTTGAAGCTCATCACCTAGGTGTTTCACTTTGACCAGACAGCCATTTAAAGTAAAAGATACTTTAAAAAATATTGTGAATATAATGATTTTTAGCTTCCATTGTATTCTGGACATATGAAGTTTCTAGTGCTTAAGGCATCTTAATAAATTTAACATTATCATTGTTTGCACTGCATAACATACTGAAATGTATTATGCGTAGTATACAGTCAAAGAACTAAAGCAAAAAATACAAACCAAAAATACTAATATACTTATCACAGATAAACTCTGGAGCATGAGACACATATTGCAATTGGGCAGCGATATTGCTGCCATTCTGAGTATATTGTCACTATTTCCTATTGACAAGTTGCTGTTAGTTAACTGATTTTTTAAATTTTTTGTTTTCTAAAATACCACCAAAGTGCTCTTTACACACAAGGTCTAACCAGAAAAAAAAAAAAAAAAAATAGTGCTGCAGAATATAATATCTATGAAGACCACAGTAAATGAAAACTATAATTTTTACAAGTAACTGCCCATGTTGTTGTAGAATAAGAAAATTCAAGATAATATTATAAGATACTTATCTAAAATCAATGGAATATAATTTTCATGTCTAAGTCCTGAGTTTGTCATTAAGCAACAAGCAAGTAATCAATACAGAGGTGCTATTCATAGAATCATAGAAACATAGAATCATAGAATTATTTAAGTTAGAAAAGACCTTTAAGATCATCAAGTCCAACTGTTAACCTAACACTGCCAACCTAACACTGCTGGCAGCTGGATGGCTTAGACAGGTGTACACTTTGCTGGGTAAAAAACTGGCTGGATGGCCAAGCCCAGAGAGTTGTCAACACAGTTAAATCCAGTTGGCGGCTGGTAACAGGCGGTGTCCCCCAGCACTCAGTTTTGGGGCCAGTTCTACTTAATATCTTTATCAGTGATCAGGATGAAGGGATTGAGTGCACCCTCAGTAAATTTGCAGGTGACAACAAAGTGGGTGGGAGTGTCAATCCGCTCGAGGGGAGGAGGGCTCTGCAGAGGGACCTGGACAGGCTGGATCGATGGGTCGAGGCCAACTGTATGAGATTCAACAAGGCGAAGTGCCAGGTCCTACACTTTGGTCACAACAACCCCATGCAACGCTACAGGCTTGGGGAAGAGTGGCTGGAAAGCTGCATGGTGGAAAAAGACCTGGGGGTACTGCCTGAATATGAGGCAGCAGTGTGTCCAGGTGGCCAAGAAGGCCAATGGCATCCTGGCTTGTATCAGGAATAGTGTGACCAACAGGCGTAGGAAAGTGATCATGCCCTTGTACTCAACACTGGTGAGGCCCACCTCGAATACTGTGTTCAGTTTTGGGCCCTCACCACAAGGAAAATGTTGCATTGCTGGAACATGTCCAGAGGAGAGCAACAAAGCTGATGAGGTCTTACGAGGAGTGGCTGAGGGAACTGGGGTTGTTTAGCCTGGAGAAAAGTAGGCTGAGAGGAGACCTTATCACCCTCTACAACTCCCTGAAAGGAGGTAGTAGTGAGGTAGACATTGGTCTCTTCTCCCACGTAATGGTTGATAGGAGGGGGGGAAATCACCTCAAGTTGGGCCAGGGCAGGTTTAGGTTAGACATTAGGAAAAATTTTTTCAATCAAAGGGTTGTTATGCATTGGAACAGGCTGCCCAAGGAGGTGGTCAAGTCCCCATCCCTGGAGGTATTTAAAAGACGCGTAGACAAGATGCTTAGGAACATGGTTTAGTGGGAGTGGCAGTGTTAGGTTAATGGTTGGGCTTGAGGATCTTAAAGGCATTTTCCAACCATTTGACAGGCCTGTGGTTCCCCAGATCCTCTTTTCCAGCCCTTCTTGTAGATGGGCGTCACATTTGCCAACCTCCAGTCATCTGGGACCTCCCCTGTTAACCAGGACTGCTGATAAATTATGGAGAGTGGCTTGTTATTTTTTTTTTTCTTCTCCTTTTCGCTCTTGGGTGGATCCCATCTGGCCCCATAGACTTGTGGATGTTCAGGTGGTGCTTCCTCCTGTTTTATGGGGGGTTTATTCTCTCCATCCCTGTCTTCCAGTTCAGGGGGCTGAGTACCCTGGTGATAACTGGTCATACTATTAAAGACTGAGGCAAAGAAGTCATTGAGTATCTCAGCCTTTTCCTCATCCTTGGTGGCAATGTTCCCCTTCTCATCCAATAGAGGATGAAGATTCTCCCTAGCTCTTTTTCTAATGGGAGATTACAGAAAGCAATATTTTTTGTTTCATATTAAATTGATGCCAATTCCAAGATTCTATCAAGGCTACTTTTGGTCCTTGCTGTCACCATATACACAATAAATTATGTCCCTTCAGGATAAATATTATTCTACAATTTATTGGGTATTCAAACTGTGTGCAATCAGATTGTGTTATGGTATGATGCAAAATTCTTCTGAAATCAATGCAGTACTCCCACTCACTTAAAATAACTTTGGATCAAGGTTTGTCACTTTAATGATGCATCTCAGGTTATCTTATATTTGTGATTAAAGAGAAACCTGTTTGTTACCTGTATATGCAATCACAGTGTTAATATGGAGAGGAAATTGTGCAGTGGCACAGCTTCTGCTCACCAGATGACACAAGCTGTGCATCATGCTATAAAACTGAGGTTAGGGATCAGAAAGGGGAGGGTATCAACAGGAGTTTTTACTGTCAGGGATTTAAGAAGAAAAGATGAATAAGGACACATTTTCATTTGCTATAAACTGTTGTGTTTCATTTATATCTGAAGTGTGGAATCAATCCACAACAGCTTATAGTAGCTGACAATTTATCTGGTAACACCTAATTCTGATCCCCATTTACACCAGTAACTGCATGGCTGTGAAGATAGGCCTGATTTACAAGCACATAAGTGAGATCAGAATCAGAGCCATAATCTTTACAACTACACTATCAAAGCAGAGAAGTAAAACAAACACTGTTTCTCCTACAAGCTATTTTTATGGTCCCCAACTCTGTAGATGCTGAACGTCTCATATATATTAATAAATCTGTCCTCGCAAAGTTCACTTGAGAAAAGGGAATATGTTTAGGTTCTTTGAACAATTGTTGCTGTGGAAAAGAATCAGGTGTATTAAATGTTGAGCATCAATAATTTTATTCCCAATATTACTAAAAATTCATAGCCCAGAGAAACAAGACATGAAAGGCTAAATTCAATAATGGTCTCTCAATGTCAGTGCAGTGCTGTGTGAGCCAGTGCCACACGGAATGTTATTTGGACATTTTTTAGAACAGTCATTCTTACCCTTTTTCAAGTTACTTCAGGATAACGATCTTATCATCCACATGCCCCATCTCTGTCACTTTAGCAAGGGCTCTATCATTGTGCCCTTCTCATTTAGCAGGAAATCAGTGGAATAAATGGAACCATGTTAGTGCATCCACTGAGGCAGTTTAGCTAATCCTATTTTTTCCAATTCCCTGGACAGAAAAAAATGCTATGGAGTGCACTGCCCTATATCTTGAGCTGCTCTGCTTGTTTCTGTGCTCTGACATATCAGAATAGATGCCATCAGTTATATTCAGCATGGTGAAGCAATGAAGAGACCTGATGTACCACGTAAGTGGCGCAGGCTCAATAGCAAGTTTTGGGAGAAATGATGCCTCACGTTGCAGATATATTGAGAATCCACAAGTAGTAGGATGGCAAAGGATGAGACAATCAAAGCTGCAAGGAAGTTGAGAAGGGCAGTCTGATGACAGATTCCAATACACAATGAGCATCCTTTCTATAGATTCAGCTTACTGTTTTCTTACCTATCATATTCAAGGAGGATGGAGACACTCCTGACTGTTCCTATGGCTGGGTCTTCTTCCCTACATTTGAAGATATTCTACCCCCTTACATTATTTCAAGGTTAGTAAAGACCAAAATGGTTACTTCTCTCTATGAAAAGTGAATCCTGACTCAGGTGAAAGCGTATGAACAACTCAGGTGCCTGAAGTGGGGAGCAAGTAGCAGCTGGATAACTGTAGGTTTAACTTTGATACCTTGAATTTATATACCTGAAAGGCCTTGTATGAAGATTTTCACTAATTTTTAGTGAATATTTCTTAAATCATTGCAGGCTAGCCAAAAGCATATCTACACAGAAGATGATAATTTCTTCTACATTAGGTTCTTCCACGAGGGCAGACATTTTTAATTTGGGTCAGCCATCCACAAACAGGTGTCTCATACCATATGAGATGTCCTTAATTATCCAAGCTATCTTCCCCCAAGGCTAGCAGATGTAGTAGACAAGTAAGAGAGACGTGTGCTCTTCTGCAATATCAGCTGAAATACAGCAGAAGCGTCCTAGTGCATCTCAAGTTACACTATTATCCTGTGTCTGGGCAACTGGACCGAGTTCCTTATTTCTCCCTTTACTTACACACAGGAAAGCATTACGCTCAGGTTAGTCTTTGGTCATGTTGTAGGCCATTCACTAAGATGTCTACACTTCACTACAAAGAAACAGTGCTTTAAAATTCTTGCCCTCCATAGGTCCAGGTTTTTCTATACAATCTTATTTCTTCACCATATCTGCCATTACTGCCTTCTATGAAATTGCCTTGGAGATATATGGGGAAATGATAAATGATAAATGTGCTCATTCCCAGACTATACAAGATCTTGGACACAAGCTGGTGCTAGCTGCAGTCAAGCCACGTACTGTGTTCATCAAGCAGACAGTAAGATCTCGGCAAATGTCCCTTCTAAGGCTTACACAGATGTGTGTCAGTGATGGCTATGACTGTATAAATGTGCATTCTACCTATTTAGAATGACTAGATTAATTGTGTGACAGGAAGAGGCATAGGTTGTTGTGATGATATACATGGTGCATGCATGAGAGATGCAAGGCTGAGTTCCTGTATACAGATATCTGGGTACAGCTACCTGGCAGCTGTGAGTTTCATGTGTTTTGTGTCAGAAGGAGAGACAACAAACTTATAAAGGAATCACAAAAGAGTAAAGAAAAATCATAGATGAGAACTCAGATGTTTAGACTTTGACTTTTAGTCTGATCAATCACAGTGTTACACTTCAGTACATTTTCAGGGTACATTTTTGGTTTTAAGAAGTCTTTGTAAAGCTGAAATATTCTTTCATGTGAATCTAGAAAATCTTACAATTTTGGATAATTCATAGTAGCCTTTTTAAATGACAAAGGCATTCAATCTTCTTGGTCATTAAATAGTCATTTTTTCTTCTTAATGAACCTTGGAAAAGTGTTTTTTATCTTTCTGAATTTACCTCGTGTTGTGAGACCTACCAGAAACTTAAAGAATTCCTCAGTTAATTAAAATAACATTCAAATGGCTGTTTATGTTACTAACCAATAAATACCTTTTGATTCCATATTGGTACCTAAAATCAACCAATTTATAAGACCCCACCAATACCTGCATCATTAGAAAGAAGAGTATCCAGATATAAGCTAGCAATAGAGATAGATTAAGTCCATTCAGAAAGATATTTTGGGTTTATCTGTGCTTAGGCATCTTCCAGAGTACCTGTCCATTTTTACTATTTAGGAAGCAAAAGGCAAATTAGGTATCTCAATAACACATTTAAAGTTAAATATGGGAATCAATCTCTACGCTTTTTTGGTCTCACTAAGCCAACACACTATTTCTCTATAGACTCCAGAATAATGATTTATACATACTCTATAGTGGAATATATTCCTACAGGTTGATTACTTTCCTAACAAGCTGATTTGAAGTTTATAGTAGCTACATAAGACTCACAATGAAAACTGCTGTCAAACACATTACAGAAGGGTTATACATGTTCAGAAATCTTAAGACCAATTTAAATACTCTAAGCACTGCAAATATTTAAAGAATTAACATTCTATCATAGTTTCCAAACTAAGCATAAATTAAAATTGTTGAGTAAAAGCAGTTCTCAAGATCTATGGTTTCACTTGTGGAGTAAGAGATGGAGGTGTTTAGTACAGCTTTATGGATGAAAGAGAGATACTATCTCTGAAGGATTTCAGGCTTGTCACTTATTTTGAGAAAGCAAAGGTTTCTTCAACATTTCTTTAATTAATTTGGACTTCTCATTTAATGAAAAAAGCAATCAAATCCAACTCCATCCAATTATCGACATTTAAGTATTTTGTATATGAATGCTTATCACTGAGTATCCTTAGAGAGGAACAGAAGTGAGAATTAATTTGTAAACTATTAAGATTAAAACGTATAATTAATAGCATTTGTATATCAAAATATATGGATCTAGGATATAAGAAAAAAAACCCAAACAAACCAACATTCTTGTATCACTCGTTTTCTGAACTGATCGTGTGGCATCAGCTCATCTTTGTTTTCCAAGATAAAAGATGATCCACAGTTGTCATTTGACTCAAGAGTTCCAGACTTTAAAACACAGAGTCAAAAAAGGAGGTCTCTCTCTGTTCTTGTTTCCAAGAATAACTTGTTGGGTTTTTTTAATTCTAACTCAACCTAGTCAACTACTAGTGTCTGGATTTCTGAACATTTCTCTAATTGCTTTCCTACTAAAAGTAGCTGTCAGTCTGACATGACCAGAAGAGGTTTTCTAGGGTATTGCAGACGATTATTTCTCATTATCTGAAAGACATTTGGATTGAGAATTGAGTTGTCAGATTGTAATTACTGGCTTACTGACTATCCTTTTAAAAGTTTCATCATTGTGTTTCTACCTTCAAAAAGAACTGCCTGAACATGCCATTTTTTAGTCACATAATCAGTAATTTATAAATTCTAAAGGACAACATGGTAATGAAATTCCTGGCATTAACTTCTACAAATGTTCAAGCAATTTCTGAATTGCTTTTTAAGAAATCAACCCAAGATTTATGAACTGTATTTTTATATATTCTTCTGAAAAGTCAAAGATGATAATGGCTGTGATGAGCATTTTTTCATAAACTGCATTTCTTTGAAAAAGACAGGTCCACGTTCTTTTAACATACTTCACTAATTAATTTGTTTTTACTTTTGTATACAAGTAACTTTCTTTTTATCTGTCTATAAATGGGACAATAAAAGCTCTTTATTTAAAGTTTTCTCTTTTCTCTATTACTAATCGTATCAGAGCTTGTAATTGGTATAAACATTGATTTTTTTAGCAAAACTTGTTAACATTTGTAACTTGTTAACAAAATATTTAGACAAAAGAAAAGAAATACTTGTTTGTACATATGCAAAGGTTATATAAATATAAATAGGAGTTTTTAACGGGCAAAATTTTAAAAAGGTTTGAGAGCTTGATTTAAATTCACATACATACCAAGAACTTTGCTGAGCTATCTGAGCTGTCTAAATCCCTCAGGTCTGCAAAGATTGAGTCTGGAAAACTTAAGAGAACAGACTTTTCTCCTGGTGCCAGCTGGGTTTGGAAGTAGTGAAAATAGCTTTTCTTATCTTATTTTAACACTAGTTCTCCTGGACAGATTAAAAAGTGTAGAGGAAAGCAAAATGAATAATAATAATAACAACAAAAAAAAATGTTACACAGCTTGTAAAAAAACTTAGTTTCAGTCTAAGACTTTTGTTATCTTTCAGTCCTTGATATATCCAGCTACAGCCACGTACATCCCTTCTGGTATATCTATAATTATTTAAAACATATGGGAATATCCAGTAGCTCTTGGTAATATGATGTCAGTGGAAACTGTCATTCACTTCAATGCAGACAGATTGAATCATCATATACTAATGTAATTTCATACACATCATTTCAGGTTTGTGACATTTCAAGAATGATCTAATTCTGTGACGCAATCAAGATTCCAATGCACAGATATTATTGTACATAAAAGGTATAGTCCATGATGTATTCTTTGCTAAAACACATAAGAAAGGTAACTGCCCCTTTTCAGCTGCTCCACTGATTTCCTGTGTAAATAGGGAAAATACCTGAGTATAACATATATTTCATTTAATGTTAGGTACCTTGCTCTCGGTAGCTGCTTAGTCCATGGTAAGGTACAGGTACCTGCAAAGCTATTTCCATTCTTCTTCAGATAACTAAAACAGTCAGGACAAAATCACCATTTGGAGCTCCTTGCATTTCCCCCTTGATAATTGACAAAGTTCAGCTTTTCTTGAAATGAATCCCAGTTTTACATTCTCCATGTCTCAATGGACTTTTCTTTAAGGTCCAGGCAGTGCCCTTTTCTTCAGAAGTTCCTGCTGCAAATTTTAAAGCTCTTTAGGACTCTAGTTTTACCATGGCAGTTGCTATCTAATAATCATCATTACTATTCATGATTTAATCCAGCTTTTGAATTATACAGCTTTCCTAAATATTTTAAAAATATAAATGTTTGATACATTAACACAGAAAATCTTAAGAAGCTGTTGCATACCACAGTACTAGAAGAGAGAATAAACCCCGAGGATAACAGTTAAGAGATCTGCTACTCTATTTCTTTGTGTGCTGAATTCAGCAAGATTATGTATCTTATTAGTACCATCTTCTTAGAGATCCTTCAGGTTCAAACTACATTCACATCATTTTCAGTAAGTTTGACAAGCTGTCATTATTAACTTACACCTTGCCAGATATCACTTTATTTTCCTGAATGGAAACACCTCAGATATCTTACCATTCTTGCCTTTCTCTTTTTCCTTCTGAATATGATTGACTTCATGCAACTGTTTTAAGTGTTTTTAACAGTCCATGTCAGTACGGGTAAATTATTTTTTTCTTAGTTCAGTTACTTTCTTCCCTCTGTCCTATTTATGATAGTAAACGTAGCCCAGATCACAAAGACACCTTTTCTCTGAAAAAAACCCTATCCATAATCCCCCCAGTCTAATTAGCTTTTCCCCAAAAATAATAGGTAAGAGGCTGTTTTTATTGTGCACTCTTTTGAGAGAAAACATACTGAATGCTTGTTGAAGTAGTTCACAGTACAAGGCTGCAAACAGCCATTTGGGTACTTCCATGTCAAGACCTAATTTGTATTGAGTGCATTGAAACATTTAATTTTTTAGAAGCCACTGATCTAACCTAGTTATTTACATTAGTTGCATGTGTGTATAGTATATATATATACTATATATATATACTATATACTATATATATATTAAATTTTTTTTTATATATAGTAAAAATTTTTTTTTACTATATATATAGTAAAAAAAAGTGGTTATATCTGCTGCATCAAATTAAAGTTTTTAATACTGAAAAACCCTTTTCATTTTTTTTTTACTAAAGGAGTCACTTGACTTTACTTTGTTTAAATATTACAAACGTATTAGCTTGTCTCTATATTTTCTACTGCAGAAACTTTTACTTTATTCAATTAAATTTTTGTGAAGGCTTATGAGCAGAACTTTGAGATTTTAGTCACAATGATGATAATTCTGGATAAGGAGAAAGTACACACCTGGCTAAAAAAAATGCCGACACTTTTAACTCCCCTTTAATGATTTAAAAAAAACCCTCGATCACTTAAAACTGATCAATTACCTCAATCCTCTGAATTTTCAAAGATCTTTTGAAAGAACATTGTCTTTTTCTATACAAAACAAATTTCGTTTATCTAAACCCTTGGAGATTAGCCTTACAACCAGGCAGAGAGAAGAAAGATTAAATGAAACATTTATTTTATATTTTATTCAGAATTTCCTGGACACTTTCTTCCAGGGAGATCATAGAGTATGATTATCACAGAATCACAGAATGGTTGGGGTTGGAAAGGACATCTGAAGATCATCTAAACCAAGCCCTCTGGTAAAACAGGTTCACCTAGAGCCGGTTGCACAGGATCACATCCAGGCAGTTTTTTAATATCTGTAGAGAAGGAGACTCTACAGCCTCTCTGGGCAGCCTGTTCCAGTGCTCTGTCACCCTCAAAGTAAAGAAGTTTTTCCTCTCATTCAGATGGAACTTCCTGCATTTCAGTTTGTGCCAGTTGCCCCTTATCCTATTGCTGGCCACCACTGAGAAGAGTCTGGCCCCATCCTCCTGACACCATCCCTTAAAATATTTGTAAGCATTGATAAGATCCCCTCTCAGTCTCCTCTTCTTCAGGCTAAACAGATCCAGCTGTTTCAGCCTTTCCTCCTAAGAGAGATGCTCCAGTCCCTTAGTCATCTTTGTGGCGCTTCACTGGAGGGCTCTCTCCAGTAGTTCCTTGTCTTTCTTGAACTAGGGATCCCAGAACTGGACACAGTACTCCAGGTGGGGTCTCACCAGGGCAGAATAGATGTGGAGGATAACCTCCCTCGACCTGCTGGCCACACTCTTCCTAATGCACCCCAGGATACCATTGGCCTTCTTGGCAACAAAGGCACATTGCTGGCTCATGGTGAGCTTGTTGTCCACCAGGACCCCCAGGTCCTTCTCCACAGAGCTGCTTTCTAGCAGGTCAACCCCTAACCTGTACTGGTGCATGTGGTTATTCCTTCCTAGGTGCAGGACCCTACATTTGCCTTTGCTGAACTTCATTAGGTTCCTCTCCACCCAACTCTCTAGCTAGTCCAGGTGTCACTGAATGGCAGCACATACTTCTGGTATATCATTCCTCCAAGTAGGACCTTGAAGACGCCAAAGTTATCTTTCTTGAATTATAATTATGTATTTACCTAAACACCATTTCTATACATTTTATCAAGTTTAACAAGCATAGAGCTGATCAGATGTATTTTAACCTTTTCTTTTTTTGCTATGTAATGAGGATTCATAATAGATTTATGCTTAGTTGGTGAACAGTAATGATACCTTTAACTTTCTTAGCTAGTTCAGGGGTCTTCTGCCTCCAGAGTCTATCACATTTTGAGTAGTATCAAACAAGTATCAAACGTGTCATCATGTTGCTTTAGCATTTTCAGGCTGATGTCAGGGCTCCGAGTACATTAATAAGCCTTAATGGGCCTGACCAAACTCACCCAAGGCTTCCAGCCACACTTGTGGGCCCATTTCAGTTCCTTCCAAGGCCATCAGCCCTTCCTGAGTTCTTCTGCTCAGCCACAGCCATACCTCTGTCTGGCCATGGAGACCCATCATCAGAACCCAAATCAATGGACTGACTTCCTGGCCTTATTTTGCTCTGATGCCGTCATGTCCTGGACCGGAGCCTAACTGTCCTATTGACTGACTTCCAGGCTCGACCTTGGCCCTGCATTATCCCCATGGTATGTCTTTATGATCGGACTCCTCTCTGGACCTGTCACTCTCTCCAGATCTACGTTGCTACCTCACTGTGTACTGTAGGGTGGGCCCTGGCTGATGGGGACCTGTTCTGCCAGCCCCCTTGGGCATCACCCTCAGCTACTGGTGCTCTTAAGAAGCAGCTGGCCCTTGCTGCTCCTTAACAATTGATTTTGGATGAAATCTATATTATTGCTGCACTAAGATATATCTGAGTGTAGGTAATATTGAACTAATGCAACAAGGATGCAGGTATGCCTTCAGACAATAAAGCAAATGGCTTTCTAGAAGTAGAATGTCTAAATTAAAGGTTTCTGCTAATCTCTTCCTGATAATAATACCCCTGCTTCTTTGGTCTAAACATACCTGAAATGCAATACTGTGGTGAATAAAACCTGTAATAATCCCCAAACAACACTGAAAGGCTGAAGATGTGAGCTAATTTTAACTTTGCTTCACACATTAATTAAATAAAAACCTCTTGGTATTCAGGAAAATATTATAAAACAAATTATATATATGTTGTTCACTTTTTGAAATAAAAAAAATAATAATAATGACTCTTTGTTTCCACCACGAAGTACTCAGATTTGCAAAAAAATGCATTTTGTAGTTGATGTTGGAAAATATTTTTCCCCTTTCTTGTTCTTTGCATTAATATTTTTTGCATACAACTTTTGATATATAAGACCAAAAGAGGTCTATATTTTTATAGAATCTAAATAATGTTTCAGGTTCATGCCAACCTATTCAGATAATATGGTAAAATTACATTAGAAATTGATGAATTTATATTGGTTTCTTTTCACCAGTGCTACTGAACCTCTTCTGAGCCACTGGTGGGCTGTGACATGTCAAAAAAGGAATCAGTATTTTACCAGCTCCCAAATACAGTGAATACCTAAGAGACACAGCCAACATGAAAATTATTATCATTACAGGTAAACTCTCCTAATTCAAAATGTTGTTTTTAT
>NW_009260525.1:1672258-1771227 GCF_000687185.1 Egretta garzetta | reverse complement strand
AACAATATATGGGAAATTCTGAGCACATTTACTTGGGGGGAAAAAAAGGTAGTTTTTTAACTGAAATCAATGTTCTTCTTTGCCAATAGTCCACCCCTTCTTTCTGTAAAATAAGAACTCACCCTATTGTGGCTAATATTTTCTTATTCATGTGATGTCATATCTAAAGCAACAAGCCATACTTATTTCTGGCAGATGATTCTAAACTAAAAGTGCAGGAAAAGAATAGTTTGGGGAAAAAAAAAAGCATACAGATGAAAAAATGATAAAATCATAGTTGTCGCTTACAGAGGCATATTTGGAAAGTGTCTGAAGTAGGATGTTAAAAAAAAAATATTATGGTTCTGCCAGACTGCTAAGAAAAGGTGTTCTGTGAATAAATATTACAGCTGCTGGGATAAAAGAGATCACTAAGGTCATTGGCAGCATGCAAAGGATAACAGAGAAGTGGAGAAGCGAAGAATTACTTCAGTCCTTTGTGGTACAATAGGAACTCTGTTATTGACCAGGTCTGTTACCGACTGACATTGAGAAATTGCAAATGCAGTCAAAATGAAAGAATCTTTAAAATAAAAGCCATTTGTTATATCAGAATAGAAGGAAATATGCTGCTTATATGCAGTAGACCTGTAGCATAGCTGGATGCCTGTATAGCATGGTTAATTACATTCATTAAGCCATCAGAGAAACCCTACTACTCATTCAAGTTAACATCAAGAAAGAACAAGCAGTGAGTGAAGGTGTTTTCCTTGATAGTCTTACAGTGTTAAGGAGAAAATTTCTTCAAAAAATTAATATAAATGCATCATTGTTCAAGATCCACTTTGACTGAAAGAGGTATATGGTAAGAATTGCCAGCATATTGGTGAAAAAGCAATGCAGAAAACCCAACCTACGGTCACTAAAATGCTCATGCTAGCAGTTTGAACCTGCATGAGTTGCTAGCAGTTTCATTATCCCTGTGCAGCTATTTGTGTTTTAAAACTCAAAAAGAAATCAGCAACACAAAGATTTTAGGAATTTTTAAAACATCAAATCATCAGTTGTACTTGGCCATTCAGATAATTTCTTATTCAAGTGCTAATCAAAATGTGATATACTGAATGATGGTTAGTCACCAGTTTTTCAGTAAAATATTTTGTTTCCCCTAGAGAATATTGATTTCCCAACAGTAAACATTTCCTCAGTAATGTTAAAAGGTTATGTCTTAGCAAACAAACAAGCAAACACATAATAAAAAAAAAAAAAACCAAAACAACAACAAAATAGTTTCTTCACCCTTTTATGTTTTATGGGTTGGAACCAACTTCTGGGACTCCTCCTCTTGTAGTCCTGCAATGGCAGGATGAGAAAAAAAAGAAGCTGGAACATGGGAAATACTGATTACATATTCAGTTTATTGGGTTTGTGTGGCAAGGTCTTGGGAGCAGGGGGGCTACAGGGGTGGCTTCTGTGAGAAGCTGCTAGAAGTTTTCCTTGTGTCCGCTGCTGGCCAAGGCCAAGCCAATCAGTGATGGTGGAAGTGCCTCTGTGATAACATATTTAAGAAGGAAAAAAAACAACTGCTGTGACTCAGTAGTTGGAGAGAGAAGTGAGAGGATCTGAGAGAAAACAGCCCTGCAGGCACCAAGGTTAGTGAGGAAGGAGGGGGAGGAGGTGCTCCAGGTGCCAGAGCAGAGATTCCCCTGCATCCCGTGGTGAAGACCATGGTGAGGCAGGCTGCCCCCCTGCAGTCCATGGAGGTCCATGGTGGAGCAGATATCCACCTGTAGCCCATGGAGGACCCCACACTGGAGCGGGTGGATGCCCGAAGGAGGCTGTGACCCTGTGGGAAGCCCGGGCTGGGGCCCTGTGGGGAGAGGAGCCCAGCCTGGAGCAGGTTTGCTGGCTTGGCTTGTGACCCCGTGGGAAGGACTCACGCCTTGGCAGTTCCCTTTTTGTTAACTGATAAACTTGGAGCACACACTGGGAAGAATTTTTCTAGCCTTTGGGTAACTTTTGTGGTTCATTTCATGGCACGCTAGGTTACGGAGGGGTGGGGGGAAGGTGTTTTAAAATTTAGCAGTTTTTCTGCTCTCCTTCTCTGATTTTGATTGATAATAAATTAAATTAATTATTTTTTCAAGTTGAGTCTGTTTTGCCCGTGACGGTAACTGACAAATGATCTCTCCCTGTCCTTATCTCGACCCACGAGCCTTTTGATCTACTTTTCTTCCCTGTGTCTGGTTAAAGAGGGGAGTGATAGAGCAGCTTTGGTGGGCCCCTGGCATCCAGCTAGGGTCAAACCACCACACAGAAAAAACAATTATCATGAGGATGCTCAAATACTGGAACAGGTTGCTCAGAGAGGTTGTAGGATGTCTGTCCTTAAAGGCGTTCAAGACTCAACTACCGCAGGCCTGAGAATCTTGATCTAATTTTGAGCAGGGAGTGGGCTAAGTAGCCTCCAAAGTTTTTTTCTAACCTAAATTATTCTATGATTTTATAATTCTGAGAATGATTTAATTTCTGGTCAAATCTAGGGAAGCTTACCAATTACAGTAGAGCTATCAGTCTTGCGCCTGGAATACCTGTACACAAGTCTCTTTTCTGCCTGATTTTATTTTATTTTTTTTTTTTTAAAAAGGCTTAGTCTACAATTCTTTATGTCTTAATGCTGTCTGGTATTGGAATTTATTTTTTCAAAATATATCAGTTTTTATTTTATGAAGAATAATATCATTTTTTCTAAATCTAAACATGAGTGGCATGAAACAACCATGTCCTGCTTCAGTCTGGTTTCTTACTTTTCAGGAAAAGTTGGTAAGAGTGAAAAACAAACGTTTCCCAGGGACAGATGTGTTCCCAAGGACTGAAGAATTTGGAAGTTATTTTTGGAAAGCTGCTTGCAATAAATCTCTTTCATATAATACTCTTAAATAATCAAATTCTACAGCTTCTTCCCCTTCTTATTTGCTTGGTTTATATTTACTGTCTTAGTGTTTGTTCCATATATTTTAACTTTATAACATTCATGCTTTATTGTTCTTTCTTCAAGTACATTTTTTTTTACCCTGGTTTCAATCCTCTTTTTCTAATACCCATCCTCCTTTTCTTATACAAAATCTGGAATTCTATCTTTCTCAGCCCTTTAATCTTTTAGCCAGCTTTCATTTAACTTGTTTTTCACCTTCCTAGTAAGTCTAATGATTCCATGAAACTATGAATATTTCTGGGCATCACAGGCTGTCTCTCCATGGCCAGATGTTTCTCAGAATATGTTCACTGGGAGGGACTTTTATATATATAGAGAGAGAGAGAGCAATTATTATCAATTCTCTGAAGCAAAATAAGGTTTGCTAGGAAATACAACACAGCTAGTTTTCTTGATTCTCAGGAACCCAGAATACATTTTTTTACATGAAATTTTATTTACTTTGATACTCAATGGATGCAAAAAAAAAGACATCAGAGTTATTAGTTACCCTTGAGTTCACTTTGAAAAGCAAATGAGTTTAAAAAGAAAAAAAAATCTATTTGGCTGTACAATAGAATACAAAGGTTACTTATTGATTATAACATTGGAAATAAGGTTAAAAAGAAATTAGAAAATACAGTCTTCATCCAGTAAAATCAGAAAATGTCACTGAGACTTAAAATTAATCTCTTACTACTCATCATTTTAGAATGCCCTGATATAGCCCATCTTCAAAAGCTACTTAGTTGCATCTTGTCCTGTCCTGACTATACTGTTTTCCAAAGAGAACACTTCTCTCTCTCACTCCTATTCTAGTTATATTAAAATCCTAGCTGTATTATCAGAATGCAATAATCTTCAGCATATCTCCTAGGACCTTCAGTTTTTGTTTCTCCTCATTAATCAAGTTATGATGGGTTTGTACTTTTGATTATTTGTGGTCTTTTCTGAGAATACAAGCAAAGGACTGCTGACACTTGTCCGAAGCTGAAAAACATATATAATAACATATATAAAAACATATATAATAGCATATTATTAAAATTACTTCTTCTGCTAGGTTCAACTTTCTTCAAAAAAGTTTTTTTTAATGGAAATATAATTTATCAAATGTTATATTTTCAAGAGCTGGATTACTATGTTGCATTTCACAGAATCACAGAATTGCAAGGGTTGGAAGGGACCCCGGGAGATCATCTAGTCCAACCCCCCTGCTAAAGCAGGCTCTCCTAGAGCATTCTACACAGGACTTCATCCAGGCGGGCCTTGAATATCTCCAGAGAAGGAGTCTCCACAACCTCCCTGGGCAGACTGTTCCAGTGCTCCGTCACCCTCAGAGTAAAGAATTTTTTCCTCATATTCAACTGAAACCTCTTATGCCTCAGTTTGCACCCGTTGCCCCTTGTCCTGTCGCTGGACACCACTGCAAAGAGTCTGGCTCTGTCCTCGTGACTTCCGCCCTTAAGATATTTGTATGTGTTGATGAGGTCCCCTCTCAGTCTTCTCTTCTTCAGGCTAAAAAAGCCCAACTCTCTCAGCCTTTCCTCATAGGGGAGGTGCTCCGGTCCCTTTATCGTCCTAGTTGCTCTCCTCTGGACTCTTTCTAGGAGTTCCTCATCTTTCTTGAACGGGGGAGCCCAGAACTGGACACAGTATCCAGGTGGGGTCTCACCAGGGCAGAGTAGACGGGGAGGATAACCTCCCTTGACCTGCTGGCCACACTCCTCTTAATGCACCCCAGGATGCCATTGGCCTTCTTGGCAACAAGGGCACACTGCTGGCTCATGGTGAGCTTGTTGTCCACCAGGACTCCCAGGTCCCTCTCAGCAGAGCTTTCTAGCAGGTCAGCCCCCATCCTGTACTGGTGCATGGGGTTTGACCTCCCCAGGTGCAGCACTTGACACTTGCCCTTATTGAATTTCACCATGTTCCTCTCTGCCCAACTGTCCAGCCTGTCCAGGTCCCGCTGAATGGCAGCGCAGCCTTCCGGTGTATCAGCCATTCCTCCCAGTTTTGTATCATCAGTGAACTTGCTGATGGTACACTCTATCCCCTCGTCCAGGTAATTGATGAACAAGTTGAACAAGACTGGGCCGAGTACTGAGCCCTGGGGAACTCCACTAAGTATCGGCCCCGCTGATCAGAACCCTCCGAGCCCTGTCATTCAGCCAGTTCTCAATCTACCTCACTGTCCACTCATCCAAGACACACTTCTTGAGATTCCTTATGAGGATGTTATGGGAGACAGCATCAAAAGCCTTGCTGAAGTCAAGGTAGACAACATCCACCTCTCTCCCCTCGTCTACCCAGCCGGTCATGCCATCATAGAAGGCTATCAGATTGGTCAGACATGATTTCCCCTTGGTGATTTGAATTTCCATATATGTAGTCTATTAATTACACAGATGAAAAGATTTTCTTCTGAAGTGACTACCCAGTCATCCTGAGGTCACTACCTGTGATCAGTTTGGAAGTTCAGTCTGTGTGCAGTTTACAGACTCCTCTGATTCTCACATCTTCTTCAGTTCTATTAAAAGGATAGCTTTAAAGATAGCAGATCCATAGGCAAATGATACAGAGACTAGAAGGTTTTACCAGCTATGTGTTAGGGGGAAGAAAATCAGTGGCAGTTAATATGGAAGTTATTGGGGGAGATATTTTTTTCTAGCATAGTAATTTAAAATTTGTCTTTAAGATCTTGAGTCTTGGTTCATCTTTAGTGAATGAAAAGAAAACTCCTAGAGGACAATGCATTTTATTCTAACATGTGTCCCCAAGGAAGGTCAGATGAATTTCTATTTCAACTGTTAAAATAAAATTTATATATAATTTTTTCAGATATCTAAATTTAAGTGATTCCCACTTACCCATGTGAGTCTATGCTTGCTCTTTATCATACAAAGCATAAGAACACAGATATAAATCAACATGTCTGGCTGCAGATAGAGACAAAACTTTCTCTAGAGAAGGATGGGGGAAAATAAGCTCCTTTCTTTTTCACTGAAGGTCTCCACAGGTAAGGGTCTGCAGATGCTACACTGCTATTCAAATCTCTGAAAGATCCTAACTGTAGCACCAGTGGAGGTGTCATAATGAAGTCAGCAATATCTAAAGGAAATTGTTCCGGCACTTTTTGCTTTTGCAGCCTAAGACGCTCCTCAGCCACTGCAAGAAAATATGCAATATTTAAAGATCTCTTCAATTTCAGCTCCAGGCATAACCTGTTACATATACCACAGGTTATGCCTGTGATATACCATCATAATCTGTGGTATACAGGTTGCCATAGACAGTCTTGTCTACTGAACTGAAATATATTTCAGGAATATATTTGTGAAAAACAAAGAAATACACACACACTCTCTTGGAGAAAGGGCTAAAAATAGGATTTATCCTTACAAAGCAAGATTGGACAAGCTGTCACACACTTTGATCCATTGTCTATTTGAGATTTAAAGATTTGTGAAATGAAAAGCATTGCCTACTGTTAGACAGAGGGGTAAAAGATATTCTGCCAAATATATCCCAACAAATGTGGTTTTAAATCCATAATGCCTTCTCCAAGTTGCCACTCAATCTGTTTACCCAGGCAACCCACCACAGTTGGCAGTCTCCTCTTTCCTTTTGGCCAAGTAAGCAACTTTTCATTCCAATCTCTCTTTAAAGCACATGTTTATCAGCTGGCATTCTAACATTCATCTACAGTTCCATGTTTACGTGCCCAGCCATCGGCTGGCATGTGAACAAAATATTAACTTCAAAACAAACACTTCTAAAAATTTTAATATTTTAAGCTGATAATTTTTAAGTAACAAAAATACTCTAAGGATTCCAAGATAAGCTTCAAATGAGTGACTGAAATACTTTCCTCCCTTCAGACAATCCACATCTCCTTTCTCCTTTCTGTTGCCATGGGTAAATTGAGTCACTTGCATGAAACTGTATCTTCAGGCCCTTAGCTGAAGTATTTAAGAACCTAGTCAGCCTAAGATACTTCTACAAATGAAATGGGAAAAAAATAGAAGTCTCTAATCTCTCTCCATTTCCATCAACTATCCATGAAGCTATATGGGCTTTTGCTATAGTTAAATAGAATTAATCTCAATGTGTTTTAAACAGATTTTGAATTACTGGGATAAAATCATGGCGCATTTAAAATCAATTAAGAACACCCACTAATTCCACTGCAACACAATTTTCAGTCCTTGAGTTTCTTGCTAAGGTCCATATTTACCAGTGATGTTTAAAAATAATAATTGCCCTGCTCCCCCAGAAAAATCAACAACCAACCAAACAGAAAAAAAAACCAAACCCACCAAACCAAAAAACCAAACAAAAACCAACCCCAAAATCCCAAGATTGCAATTCTTTGGGACTCCAAATACTGTATTATGTTGTTTTCCTTGTTTGAGTAAACTTTGGAGATTACTTTGAAGTAATTGCTGAACTATTATAATTTACAGTAAACAAACAAACAAAAATCCAGCTTTGACTCCATCTCAACATTTGCAGTGCTTGATGATGAAGCATGAAGATGAAATAATGTGCAAAAGATCTTAAAAATACTATTTGTCAAGTTTCTGCACTGTATTGTTTTTCAGTGTTATCATTGTATGCAAGACATCACCTTAGAAATTCAAGCTCTAAGGTAGATCAATCAAAGCCTGACTCTTTCAGATCATTTAATTTATGAGTATTACAAAATATCTTTAGAACTACATCATAGGTTCCTGACTGGCATCTTTTCATTGTAATCTCTGAGTAAGCCTAAAACTGTACAACCAAAATTATAAATCTGGGACCAATCATTGACTGGGACTGCAAAACTCTGGGTCAGCTGCACTCATGAATTTTATTAAAGCTAGTTGGTAAATACCAAGTCCACGCATATTTCAAATTTTAGATGTCCCAGCCTGTACAGATGTGTGATTTGGAATGCACAAACATTTGGTTCATGATGGTCTCTGCTTCTAACAATGTGACTGGTCTTTTACTGGTCCACTGATACCCTTTGGGTTTGTCTGGTGGTCAGAGCAGACAGGTCACAATTTCCCATTCTCTGGAGTGTTGCTTGGCAGTGACCATTCAAATCAAGCTAAAACCACTGAGGCACTGGGAGCTATATCACACAGGAAGGAGGCAATCTATACAGTGCCACTAGCTTACTTAGTGGTTTCAGGCAGGCTCTTTCATTTTTCCATTTGTAAAATGACCATAGGAGGTGTTTACCTCCTTTGCTAGGGTGCCACCAAAAAAAAAAAAAAAAAAAAAAAAAAAATCTGTTCTAGGTGAAGAATTAATGGTAAGGCAATGCTTTATAGAAATACAAGATAAAGAATGGAAAAAAAATATTTACACCTAAACCACAAGAGAGAAGAGAAAAGGTGAACTTGAAAATGAAGAACGGTGAAGTTAAGATAATCAGTTCCATCAACATGAGTATGTAGTTGGGCATTAGGAATGAAACTCATGAGACACAAGATAGAGTGGCCAGCATCTCACTGTTAAATTTGAGTACCTTGTTTTTGGAAGGAAGTCAATAAACTTAAGATATGCTGTGAAAGAAGAGAGCTCAATGCTGGACAAAAATATTTAAAAATGTCGGCATTCTGTTCACCACTGTGAAGAAGACATAGTAAACCAATTATGTGTTTGAAAATCCACCTAATTTCCTAATCTTAAGGGTTCCTTTGCAGCCCTGAAAATGGTAATAATTTGAGACTTAAATCTATGATGCCTTTCAATTTAAGTAGCAAAATAATCTCTATTGATGAGGATGAAACATTGTTTTAGAAAATGGATGTGATCGAGGTGTTAATGATGTTCACCTGCTTGGAAAAAAAACCTAAAAATTGGAGAAGCATCCAGGATGAGGACAACCTGGGTTCAACAACTCTCAGCTGATAAAAACTCACCTTCTAGAGTTCTCTGAAATTTTATAAAAGTCTTTAAAAACTAAGCAATAGTGCTTTGTGTCCTAATTTTATTGTTATGAAGGCAAGAATCTAAGTCTTATGTCCAGCAACAAAATATTGGTCAGTGCAGCAACGAAGGAGGATTTTTGTAGCCTAGTAATTTCAGTCTTCACTTGCAAGTAGTGAGTCATAATTCTTCTCTCAATGCCTTTTTTGTCTATAGCATTTAAATGTTTGAAAAACATATTTCTGCTGTATAGATAGAGGTCTCCCCTCAATCAGAGGAATACTTCACTGTGGATTAAAGAGGTCTATACACCCTGTTTTGCTTTCTCTTCTTGTGAATCCTCTGTTCTTGGCTACACAATGGTGTGGTTGTAAGGGTGGTAAAGAAAATATTTCTTTCCTGCTCTCTATTTTAACCTCTGATGGGACATTTTGTTGTGAAATAGAAGAACAGAAACCCTTATGTTCAAGAAAGCATAAACCCTACATCTCTATTTACTGGGTAGAAAGGGACATCACTAACATCAGTAAAATTCTGTCCTTCCCTGGATGTAGACTCAAGTTGCTTTAGAGTGGGGACTAGAGGAAGAAAGGATCTGGAACTCACCCCAGTGTGATGTCGGGGTGTGTTTGTCTTTTATTAACACACTGTGCAAACTATGGCCATTTCAGGGTTATTATGTAAACTACTTAGGTGTATTTTTCCTGAATGGGATTCAAGGTGATTCATATTGCTTTATGAAAGTTGGTGTTAAAGCTATTAAATTTCTTTAATTACTTTTTGATTTGACACTGAAGATTTAGAATATTTTAATTCAGTATAAATTTTTTTTCCAAACAGGCAGGAAATGTTATTTTACTTACAGAGACTGCTATATGCAAAGAATCACCAAATACATTCATATTCTGCAAGTAGAACAAGGTAATAAATGTTTCATGGAGGAAAAAGGGTCAACTTGACCAAACCACTTTCTGTTTTGTTATATTTTAATGGATGTAAATGTGGAGAATGCTTTTACGGAAAGTGTTTTTATGACACAAGTTTATAGCTTGATTCTCTTCCACCAGTTTTGTGTCTGGATAACACAATGGAGTCACAATGATGCTTTCTGGTAATAGAAATGGAGAATTATGCCATGAAAATGTATTTATTCTTTATTGTAAATATTTTAAAGGCTCAACTACATGTTTTGGAGCTTTCCTGTGTTGATACATAAAGGATATAGTATGAAAGATGGCTTAAACATAGACAAATCCTATCAGTATTTGTGGCAAAATATAAATATTTAAATTGTGTACAGTGTTCCTGTGAATATATCTGAAAAATGTCTATATCTGCATATCTCTTGCTATGGACTCTGAAGCTGATGCTGACAAAAGTTTATCTGAAGTGATCTCTGTTCCACAAAGAACTGATGTTTATAATGATCTGAGTTGCGTTTTTGATAATCGGCTCTCATTTTACTTCGTTCAAGGTCAGCAGCAGGAAAACAGATTTCTCTTTACAGAAGCATCAAGTAACACAATAAAATCTTATATCCATTTGATTATTATAAAATAACATATTATTAAATATAATAAAATAATAAAAGTAATAAAATGTTATAAAATTTTATTGTCAATTTTGTAAAAAATACATAGTCCTTTGAATCATGATGAATCATGATCTTACCAAGATAGCCACACTTAAACTAAAGAGGGTTACAGAATTATTGGGCTATTTTATAACTGTCACAAAAATACTGATACAAAATAAAATAATAAAATGAAAACAAATCATAAATTATTTTCCAGGTTTTCGGGATTCCCTTTTTGCAGCACATAATGAAATGTTGCTACTGCTTTAAACTGAGTAAGGAATGCTCCTGCCATAGTCCTAAATCAATGGAATTAATGAAAAAGAAGCACAGAACTCTGAATTAAGATCTCGACTATGCGAAATGTTCACTTATGTAACATTACCTATCATATTATCAAAGTCTGTAATATTGTATTCTGCTCCTAGGAAACACTGAAATAGGTTATAATGCAAAGACACAGGTAGTTTTTAGTTGGTCTAGTAAGGGTTTAAGTGAAGGCTTATGGTTAATATTTTATGGGGTTGTAAAGTCAGACATTTAAATCTGTACTGCAAAGGCAGGCACTTTGTTGTGTTTTTATTAAATTGGGACTTGTACTCTCAAAATCCTTCTACAGAAAAACTGTGTGAACTTGAACATGTAATTGAGGTGCATGCTTTTATGCTTTTCTCCTGAGCCCTTTAAACTTGGTTTTGGTTTTGGTTTTTTTTTTTCTGTAGAGGGGACCAGCTTCAATGGAAGCAGTAGAAAGTACCCCATGGTTAGATTAGTTGTTAGCCTTACCATAGGTGTAGCTGGTGAGAAAGATGATGTTGAAGTGTGGGATCTGGAGCTGGTTCCTTACGTCATGAATGAACACTTTATTTTCACACAGTTCTCTCAAGAGCCATTATCTCCAGTACTTACGAAGGATGTGTATGGCTACAAACATGATGCTTTTGCATCACATCCATTGGAGAATGCAAGTATCACTTTTTTAGTTTCTGGAAGTAGATGCTGATATGCTTTGATTGGACTGGTTCTGGACATGTATGTAAGACCCATGGGTATCTTGTAAACTCCCACACTGAACTAGGAAGCTTCTACTACTCACATGCTGAAGTGAAGTTTTACATTTTAGTTTGGGATTTTGTTACAGTCAGAATAACTCCTAGTTTATGGAATTTTCTATCTTCTCTTCACTATCAGTATGAATAAATATGAAAATTTTTCTGATTCTGCCAGCCCTAAATTTTGAAAATAGATTAAAAAGATTAAAAATATATTTTATTTAAGAAGAAACACCAGTTAAATCCATCTCATTTCCCCAGGAATACCTGACAGCGTAAGTGAAATTTTGGCTTTTTACTATGCAGGATTATTTTATTACTTCCCATGTGACATTGCCATAGATAGTGTAGTTACTGAAACGTGACCACATCCAAATCTAAATAAGAGTCTATGTAAAAAGTGAGCTGATGTGAGGTATATGAGCCAATGCATAATGATACTAGTGTACAAATTTCTTTAGCTGACAAGTGTGAAATAATTAGTTATATACATCTGTTTCAGGTAACAAAATATATTAATTGATGAAAAAAAATAGATATTTCCTCTTTGCCCACATTCCAGTTTTTTACCATGAACAGATACCTAACAGTCAGAAGTTCTAGTTTATTTTCAGTGCTAAACTACAAGTGTTACGTTAGGCTAATTGCAGAACTCCTTGTCAGAATACATAGGCTTTCCCAAATGAGTAGGTTTTGAATCTAACTAAAAACCTGTGCTTTCACTAGGCAAACAGAATAAAACATAAAAAATAAAGCTCATGATTAATGAACAGGATTAATGATCATGATTAATGAGTTCAAGGTTTCTGAACTAAATTGAAACAAGTTTATCATGATCAAAATGCCTGTTATTATATGCCTGACGTGAAACTGTATCTTAAACTTATGCTTGTATGTTAAGGGTTAAAGTCTCACTCCCACAGCTTCATGATCCTTAATAGACCTTGGAGTGAAGCCTTGCAATAAGATAAAAGAAGATTCCCTGGGGGCAGCATCCCTTCCAGAAAACAGGTGGAGACCTAATATGTGCTAAATCTCCTGCCTCCATGTGCCAGCCTATCTCTGGAGCTTTGCATGTTGAATTAGGAGTACTTTTCAATATATGATTGATATTCTTTTTTTTTTTAAAATGCTTGATTTGGGACATAAGGAGTCAAAGTTTAACCTTTCTACCTCCACATAAAAGCTAAATAGCCTATAAGTGGTGATGGAGAAAAGGATGGTAAGTAGAGGTAGTAGTCACATACAGTCCTGCCAGTGTGAGGATCTCACTCTTAGAGAAGGCATGCCTCTTCTGACCAAGCTTGTATAAGTTCTCTGCAAAGCCAATGGCATGGACTAATTTTTTTGTAATGCGTATTTAAAAGTACTTTGTTCCTGAATTGAAAAGCTCTTGTTAGCTATCATTGTATTACACAGGCAATGTATTTTAGTTGCCTAAATCTTGGAGAGAATAATTTTCTTTTCCTTGAGGGAAGAAAGGAAACAAAGAACAGTATTTTAAAGCCAAGTCACACTAATTTATTTGTCACGTTATTAATGTTTTCTTCTCCTTATACAGGCTAATCTGAGCTTGACTGTCAAATGTAGCTTTGAGTTGGCAGGCCTTAAACCTGGTTGAACTGCTGAATAAGAAATCCAGCCCTTTATACCACAAATAATGCCAGAAAGCTGATTTAGTGTTTCTGCAGTAGAGTAGCATTAGGAAATATCTAACTAAGACAGGCTCCTGGATCCATTATTTCTTGACAAAGCCATCACTGGACTTAGAGGTCACTGAAATTTTGTTCTGCTGTTTCTTGTATTACACCAACACATTACCTGTGTGCTATCACTTTCATAATGTTGTAACATAAAAGAAAGTAAGTCATTGTAATGGTGTTGTTTAGTATTACTCCCTTTGGGGTAGAGAGATGCACTTCTAAGGGGTTTGGCAGATGATTCTTGATGTTTAAAAGGCCTGTCCCCATTGTATTTCAGAAATTAAGTGTGAACAAGCTTGTTTGAGCACAGCTGTACACAAATATGTTTCTATCTCAAGAGGGATCTGAGGGATTTGTAGTACTCTGCTCAAACGAGAAGTCCAAACCTTTGCATGTGATCACAAGGAAACGAATTATCCTATGCTTAAGGAAACTGCACACAAAGGAACAAACTTTTTTTTTCCTCTGGGAATACAAGATAATCCATATTCCACTCAAGAAAGTGTAGCAGATGGTAACCTTAACTTAAGCAAAATTAATACAAGAACAGACTCACATAGATAATTGTAAAGTAAGGTTTGGATGGCTAAATCAGCCTAATATTTTTCTCATTATGAAGTGATAGCAAATATTTGAAATTTTATTTACATACATAAGTAACAGTTTCTTTTGTAACTTTTTTCAGACAACAGACTTGACAATTTTAGTTACTGTGCATAACCTTTCTTTTTGTGTTATCAGTAGAAGAAAAACATTGGGGTTTGCCACTTATTTAATTTTTCAGAGGATTCAATGAACCCATACTACACTGACTTATGGGGCTAAAATCAGCCCAGGAGTTCAGGTAGCCAAGGAAAAATGCAAAATCTTCTAAGCATGAAGGAATTAAGCTGTCAAGTAGATTGAAAGCTATGTAAAGGAGGAATATCTTGTACATGGTGAAATCTGTGTCCATCACATGATTGTCATGATACAGTTCAAAATCTGTCTGCACTGGGAATAGTGCTGAGGATTAACATTTCGTTATGACTCTTCATGGAGCACAAAGAAATGTCAGAGGAAGGAAATTTGATGTGGAATTTATCTAGGCAAGAATTAACTCTGTCATTTTGGGATTCAACCAATGACGGGTATGCACATCTGTGGCACAGATCCCAGTAATGGCATACAGCAAGAGAGCTGGAGGCTCTCTCAGTGAAGAGCAAGGATATGTCTTGGGTTATGATTATATCTGTGCTGTGATGTCATCTTGGATTTGAATCTAAACTTGAGTTCAAACCTCTTCATTGTTAATATGTACTGTGGTCTGATGCTGAACAAACCATCTGGTTCCCAAGTGGGGAAACTCAGATCTGAGGCAAGGAATATTTCTCAATAACCATGGCCTTTTGAATATAGAGAACAGTCTCGTAATCATATTGACTAGCTCCCTCAGTACACTCAGATGCTCCCCGTGTCATCACACTGACTTGTCTATGGCCAGCTTGTTTCAGTGATTTCTAACTCAGTCTCCCTCTACTGTGAGTAATGGTTTCATTCCCATAGACTCCTGCCAGGCTCAGGGGGCTGGTAAGCCTGAAAGCAGACCTTGTCAGTAGAACTGAGATAAAAGTGGCTCTAAGTCTTCTCTGCATCTTTTATCACTAGATCTCTTGCCCATTGAAAAGTGAGATTACATTTTTCTCTGTCTTTCTTTTGCTGCCTGTGTAATTACAGAAAGCTTGCTTCTTGCCTTCTGTACTCTTTTCTAGTTTCAACTCAAGCCTCAACGTCTGGCTTTCATTTCAAACCTGTATGCTTATGCAATGTCGCTGTATTCCCCTAGGTAACTGGTCCCCACTTCTGCCTTCTGTGTATGTAATTTTTTGCATTTGTCCTCAGTTATGTGTTCCCTATTCACCTATGCTGGCCATCCCACATGATTACTAGGCTGTCTGCACGTTGGAAAGGACTGCTGTCCTTGAAGATCAGCTAGCTCTCCTGGGCTATATAGGGCAGTCTTCCAAATCCCCCCACCAATCAGATTCCTCAAGAAGTTAAAATCTGATAGTTTTGAAGCCTGGATCTGTAGTTCTGCTATTCATCTCACTTTTATATTTTTAAAGAAGGTTTCCTGAGACTTTAGAAGGCTTGTTGATCACCTATGTTGGTCTATCCTTGACAAGCTTGCTTTTTGCTCCAAGGTGAAGTTCCATGCATATTAACTTGTCCATTGCACAAAGTTCAATCCCTCCTGCTTGCCTTCCTGTCCCATCCTTGCTAAAGAGCCTGTATCCATCTGTTATAGCACTCCATTCATGAGTCATACCCCATTACATATCTGTGATGGTAATGAGACCACAGATCTAGAACTGTTCATAGGCAGTTTCTAATTTCTCTAGTTTGTTTCCCATGTTGTGTGCAGACACTTGAGATGAGTCCCTAGTCATGCAACTTCTATAGAGGTAACGAGAGTCCCTCCATCATCATGGATTCATTCTTTTCGGTGGCTCTTCATTTTCCCTCAGGCCTCCACTTCCCTTCAGGTATTGTCAGTATTCCCCACCATCTTTGTTTGAAGACCTCCTCACTGAATTAGCAAACCACTTTGCAAAGTTGTCCTTCCCTTGCTCTGTCAGATGGTATCTGTCTCTCCTCAGGCAGTCCTCATTCCTTAAAGAGGGTCCTATGGTCAGAAACAACAAAGCCAAATGCCAGGGATATTTTAGATAAGAGGTCATTCATTTGCTCTAGCTACTTCGTTTTCCTGGTACTTTTAATGGACTCCGGGTGTACAAGAGGTAGGTTATAATACTTAGAAAGAAAGCAAACTACTGCTTAGTTGTAAAGGTGTTATGGAAATCAGTGAAAATGTTGTAACTCATTTCACTGTGACTATGATTTCACCCTGAAATTCTAAATTGTAGAATTTTGTTAATATTTCCTGATTACCACTGCTTAAAAAAAAAAAAAAAAAAAAGTAGTTCAAGTAGTTCATGTGCCATTCTAGTTGGAAATACAGTTATGATGAAGCAATGCTTTCTTCTGCCTCAGTAGATTATTTCCCCCACCTCTGAATGTAAGTATTCATATGTTTTGATTCATTAACTCATCACAAACGATACATACCATGTTTCATGTGTTTGGAATCTCAACTGATTTTTTTTTTTCCCCCCAAGGTAAGCGTTTTACTGTTTTTCTAACTTGGAAAGAGGTAAAAAACTGCCCCATATAGTCTATTTTAGAATCACATCATTTAATAAATGCATCACAGGAAATGTCTATACTACATTTAGGAAGCTTGATGGGCATATCTGAAATAATGTAACTAGCTAGGGTAGCAACAGAGTGGAAATGGGGAAACACAAAATTCTGAGCAGGCCATAAAGCTGGGCCTTGAACTGCAGCCACTCATTAACTATGAAACCTATGCTGACATCCATTCCACTGCATCTGCATTGTTCTGCACTGCTTTCCAAACTTGCTCTAGTCAAACTAATTCAGGTTAACAAATGAACTATTTCTTTTTCTCCCAAACGGATTCTCAAGGTAGCCCTACTTTGATGTTACAAGAAGAGAAAGATTTTATGCATTTATGAAATTGGAGGTTAGGGTTCTGAATTCAGCATAGGCTGGCAGTCTGTGTCTTGCAGAAGCAAAATGCCAGCTTGGTCTCTCTGCAAGAGAGTTCTCTGTGTAAGAAAACTGAGCTGTAACTGTGAACCAGCAATCCCCATTTCTTACTAGGGGAACTGAGAATCAAGAACTGTTGTCTCCTAAAGAGTTTAAAATTTGGTGGATGCTAAGGGAATATAGCTCCTGACTGAAAATATGCAGTTCTATAAAAGTCAGCAGCTCCCAAGCCATGCTGCTACCTCATGTCTTCTCTGTAGTGCTCACTTACAGCACAAGAGACAAGGGGTGCAAGTTGAAACACAGAAAATTCTATCTGAACATCAGAAAACATGTTTTCACTGTAAAGGTGATTAGATACTGGAACAGGTTGCCCAGAGAAGCTCTCTGTCTTTGGTGATATTCAAAGCTCAACTGTACATGGCCTTGAGCAACCTGCTGTAGCCAGCTCTGCTTTGAGCAGGTGGGTTGGACTAGACAATATCCAGAGGTCGCTCCTAATTTCAATTATTCTGTGACAGTCATTAGTATCAGCTGATAATTTTTATTTGTACAAGATGGTGAATCTTCCTGAGTTCTTGCAAGCATTCCAGACTTTTGACATTAGAAGTGTTGTTATGATAATTTTGGAAAGCATAGATAAGTGAAATGTAGTGACATATACCACTCCACTTAGAGCAAAAACACCAGTCAGAATTTAAATACACTTATCGGCTGAGGTTGAGTTTGGATTTTTTTAAATTTATTTATTTCCTTTGACAAGCCCTGGATTAAGGTAAAAAAAATAGAAATTATTCCTAAGGATAATCTAATTTAGAGTGAGTCATCAATTATTTTATCATGTTGTTGCCATTCTTGGTATTTTAGAGATGAGTATCAATGTCAGTGTGCAAAATACCACTGTTCTTAAGACAGAGTCAGTTTTTAAAGTAAGCATTTTTTAATGACATTTCCATCATGAAAGCCCTATGGACCATTTAAAAAACCAACAGCATTATGATTTTATTTTTCCTGACCCATATTTTCTTAAACTCCTACTTTATCTGATTACTTCTGTTACACTTTTCCAGCATTTCTGAGTAAAGCGTTCCGATGTAGGAGGAAAGGATAATCTTCCCTTAAAGTATTCTCCCTCTTCCTTTTTTACATCAGCCATGTTTGCATTTTAAACACACGCTTCATGAAAGGTAATGATTGAAAAAATTGATTTTATTTTTATATTCTTACTCTTTTTGAGGTTTATGTATTGACTACAATACCAATATTGTTTTCCTGCCTGAAGTCAGTTCTTTGCATTACACAAGACTAGCAACTTTGATGTGTCCATTTACACTTACCTTCAGCCATCTTAGAACATTAGCTTTATCTTCTTCATCATCATTATCATAGTATTTCAATTCAATGTATAGTCGTGAATTATTACTATCATTCTTCAACTCCTCCTTCCTTTTCAATGTAAGGTACAGTAGTAATAAAGAGGATACCACTATAAAGGCATAACTTGAATAGGCAAGACAAACAATATGTCAGAGAAAGGGATATAATATATAAGAGCAAGTATATTGATAGTTTGTTAGAGTCATGGTAGCACCATCATTTTCCCTCTCAAACATTACTGAGTGTGTGCGGAGGTGGTTGCTCAGTTTCTATCACATATAAGAAAATGAAAAAGCCAATATTAATTCCTCTTGGGGGGGAATTACTGTGTGATGGTGGTCCTTTTGAGAAGGGAATAAAGGACAAGAATTAAGGAGATAAGCATGGTAACACCTGTAAAATGGCTGAAGTGACAATTATGAAAAAGGTCATGGAAGAGAACCGAAGGTCAGTGATAAAGGGAGAGGAAAAATGGTCAGAATTGTACTGCAGAAAGCAGTCTGACACCATCAATTTCTGATATTCTTGGCTGAAGCCACTTCTTGTTTTTGTTTCTGTAAGCCTGAGTGGTTTTGGCATTGATCCAGTATAAATAAAGCCAACGAATCTGTTGAATCCTCAGCCTGGGTTTTTTTTCTCTGTGTTCTTTGGGTGTTTTTCATCTCCTTTTCTATCATTGTGGAAATGTGTTTCCTTCTAGCTTGCCAGTGCAGTTAGGTTATCACTGTGTATTGTCTTCTGGCTTAGTGGGAAAGTAAATCTTGGCAAATTAGCATGGGATTTTTGTTAAAACCCTTAGAGTCATTAGGTCATCTCACCAAAATCCATTGGCTGTGCTACAGCATTGAATAACTGTGTAGCCTTATATAAACAGGAGAAAATGCTTATAAAATTGTTATCAATTCATTTAGGCAATGAATTATAAATGCTCTCATATCCCATATTGGAAATTGCCTTTCCAATAGTATTTCAATCCAAAGAATGCTCACAGAAATTTCACTCAGCTGCCTTTACAATGAAACTTGTCAGTTCAGGCAAGAGTTATAGACGGTAGTGATGGATACTGGATACTGGAACAGGGTCTCTTACAACCTGATTCCTTTACGTTTACAATCTTCTGAAGAACTGCAGTGCTTTTGTTAGATATACTTCTGAAATACTTTATTTTACATTATTAGATTACTGGTTTCTGAAATAAGTCACAAAGTCCACCAAGAGAGTTTCAGCTCATAATATGTATCTTTAAAATAAATGCTCTCCAAGAAACAAGCAGCCAGCTTTAATATTTATTTTGGTAAACGTTCTGTTTAACAAAATTGCAAGAAGTTCTTCATATACTTTATTAATTACTGCACTGAAGTAACTGTTGTGGAAAGAACCCAAAGCTATCAGTACAAGATGTTTCCTTGTCATACAGTTCCCCAAGAACGAAGCTAACTAAAATGGCATTATGAAACCAGTATTTATTCATGGGGACAAGAAAACTAAGGTGCATTGGACATTTACATTACACAGACTCAAGAAGTTCCCTTTAAGGACTGTCGTGTTTTAACCCAGCTGGTAACTAAGCACAGCTGCTCACTCACTCCCCCTGCTCTCTCAGTGGAATGGGGGAGAGAATCAGAAAAAAAAAAGTAAGACCCATGGGCTGAGATAGAGACAATTTAATAAGAGAGAAGAATAACAATAGTAATAATGAGAATGGTAAGAGAATATACAGAATACACAAAACAAGTGATGCACAATGCAATTGCTCACCACCTGCTGACCGATGCCCAGCCTGTCCCGAGCAGTGATCACTCTCCCCCCCAGCTGACTAACTCCCCCTGAGCATGACATTATATGGTATGGAATAGCTCTTTGGTCAGTTTGGGTTAGCTGTCCTAGCTGTGCTCCCTCCCAGCTTGTTATGCACCTGGCCGAGCAGGAGAAGGTCAAAAAGTCCTTGAGTAGTCTAAGCACTACTTATCAACAATTAAAAACATTAGTGTGTTATCAACATCCTTCTCATACTAAATCCAAAACTCAGCACTATGCCAGCTACTATGAAGAAAATTAACTCTATCTCAGTCAAAACCAGGACAAGGACCTTAAATTCTCTGGGAAAATCAAGGCCCAAAGCAGAGCACATGCCTGCAGAAGGGATATCTTGTCTGCACAACACTTGTTTAAACTTAAGTGGATGAAAACTAGTGGTCTTTAAAGTGCTCCCCTCCCCCTTATATAGGGAATATAGTAGTTTAGTGCTTTTTACCTGTGTGCCTGATTGATACTGAAGTTTAAGTTTGTTGCCTATCAGTACCCTTATTTAAAAGAAGAAGTAATTGCTTGTAATTCTTTTACTATATCTTAATTATTTGTAAAAATGCCTCTTAAATGATGATTTTTTTTTTTTTTTTTTTTTTTTTTGTGCTGCAGGATTTATGTTGCTATATAAGTTAAGCCATCTCTTCAGGTGAAATAGTTAAGCCAATAAAATGACATGAGAGTCCTAAAATAATTCAAATTGGAAACAAGCTCTGGAGTTATTCTGGTTCAACTCCTACATCAAAGCGGGATGAACTTTAAAATTACACTAGGTTTCTCGGAGCCTTATCTAGTCAAATTTTAAATATCTCCAAAGACAGAAGTTCTTAGACTCACTGCACAACCCATTTCAATGTTTGACCATCCTCATTTTGAAAACTTCTGCTTTATATTCAGTTGAGATTTCTTTGGATGAAATGCATGCATATTTGTCTCTTGCCCTTTTGCAGTGCACCTCTGAGCAGTGTCTGACTCCTCTCAGTAACTACCCATTAAGTAGCTGAAGACAGTCACTGTTGATTTATGTGTCGTATAAGAATCTGACTCAGTATTCTTGCTGCTGTATATGGAAGATTTTCAAAAATACCTACACTTAACAATCAAGTGTGGGCATACTTCTGTATTTCTGGTGTAACAAGACTAGAAAGCTTTATTTACAGCTCTCATGGACCGAAGGAAAAACTTCTATAGCTACTATAAATTTATGTTTTAAAGACACAAATAGATTTTGGGGTTGTTCAGAATTGTTACGGTTTTTGCCTTTACTTTCTTTTCTCTAATTCTCATCTTCTTTTCTTGACTAGATTTTTGAGACTTGAGGAATATGAGCAACTAAATACTAAAGTGAAATCTGAGTCAGAAGCACAGCTATACTTACAAAAACAAAGTGAAATTTTTGAAATGTTTACTGAATTGCAGGAAAATACAGTATAACCAGAACTGATGCCTCTAAATTGCAATGTTTAGAACTGGATGAAATAAAACCTTCTTAATTTTTGTAATTATCTACCTACTGAACTATGGATGACATAGCTATTTATTTCCATTGGAAATTGGCATGGGTACCAGACATGAACAAGGCAGTGATGTAGAGACAATCTCCTATACTCTGAGAACAAAGTCCGTTTAGTTTAGGTGACTGCATTTTCCCATAATTCTAGATTAATAAAGGGTGTAAACTTAATAAAGGTTCTGAGCTGCAGCAACCAATTAGAATTCAGCACAAAGCCACTGCTAAATTGTGAGTATAGCACTGCACTGTGTTACACTGAATAAAACGCTATGATTGTTCTGCAAATGAGGCATTTTTCAGCTCATATTTATTGTTTATGAACAGTGTTTTCTGACAGTCTTGGAAAAGCCTCCACGATTTTTATAATGTCCTGGTTGTATATTCCTTACTGTAATGGATAAACTGGCAAGGTTATAAGCATCAACAAAGGCATGTTACTAAATGAATATCAGTAGACATGGTCCTCTGCATATTATTGCTGTACTTTGTGAATATAATTCATCCTTATAGCAAAATATTATCTCACAGCAAGCAATAATGGGGCTGGAACACCATACACTAATCAGACTGTGGTGATTGCTCATACCAGCCTGAGCCTGCTTGTTACACAGCAGAGACAACAAATCTTATATTATGTCGTTGGCAATTCTGGTTTATGATTGCAACTATATGTACTAGGGATTAACTAATATTATAAATAAAAGCAATAAGTTTAAACAAATCTATGCAATGGGAAGTTTAGTTACTCAGCTGAATAAAAAAAAAATGTTAACCTGTTAGTAGTACTGTGAGATAAGAATGATATAATTTCTGTTTGTTTTTTTCCCCCACTTGTTTTCCTAAGAATCACCACTTAGCAAAATGTTTAAGTAATGTTACACCCATGATAACTTGTTACACACAATTTATTTTCTCTGAAGACTTATGGACATACCTGTGTGAATTAGAGGTAATCATCATAACTTCAAGCTCCTCCACTATGCAGCTGATGTTGAGGGCTATAGCTTAATTAGTGATATTACAGTATTATGAGTGTTTAATTTTAAATTAGCCATAATGTGAGTCACACTCATGTTATCCTGTTGTGGGCTAACCTTGGCTGGCTGCCAGGCACCCATATGCCACTCGTTCACTACCCCTCCTCAGGATGACAAGGGGAGAAAATAAGATGAAAAAATTAGTGGATCAAGATAAGGACATAGAGATCACTCACCAGTTACTATCACAAACAAAACAGACTTCTCTTGGGGAAGATTACTTTAATTTATTGCCAATATAAAAAATATAGTAGGAGAGAAACAAAGACAAAATTAAAAATATCTCCTGCCCTGTTTCTTCCAAACTTACCTCCACTTTTTCATTCCTGGCTCCTCTGTCTTCTCCCCTCCCCCAAGCAATGCAGAAGGGTGGGGAATGGGGGCTGTGGTCAGTTCATAATACTTCATCTCTGCAGCTCCTTTCTCCTCACACACTTTCTGTGCTCCAGCATGGGGTCCCCCTCCCACAGGCTGCAGTTCCTCATGAAATGCTCCAGCGTGGGTCCTTTCCATGGAGTGCAGTCCTTCAGGAACAGACTGCTCCAGCATGGGTCCCCTACAGGACATAGGCTCTGCCATCAAACCTGTGACAGTGTGGACTCCTCTCCATGGGTCACGGTTCCTGCCAGGAACCTGTTACAGCACGGACTCTCTGTAGGCTGCAGCTTTCTTCAGGTCATATCCACCTGTTTCACTGTGGGGTCCTCCATGACCTGCAAGCGGGGTATTTGCTTCACAGGCAGGCTGCAGGGAGACAACCTGCATCACCATGGTCTTCTCCAGGGGCTGCAGGGAGATTGCTCTGGTGCCTAGAGCACCTCCTCCCCCTCCTTCTTCTTCGACCATGGTGTCTGCAGGGTTCTTACTCTCATATTTTCTCTGATTCCTCTCTCCCTCAGATGCTGCACAGTTTTTTACCCTTTCTTAAACATATTTTCACAGAGATGCCACTAATGTTGCTGACTGACAGCTTTGGCCAGCAGTGGGTCCATCTTGGAGCAGGCTGGAACTGTCTCTGCAATGCAGGGGCATCCCCTGGCCACTTCTCACAGAAGATTCCCCTGCAGCCTCCCCTCTGTCAAAACCTTGCCATAGAAATCTAATACATACCCTTAAGAGGTTTTTTTTGAAGGATTGAAATATTAGTATATTACAACGATGTGCAATGATTGAAACAGTTGGTTACAATGATGCACAATGTGACCACATGAATCCAGTGTGAAATATGTGGAGCAACAGTAAACATGAGAACTTGCATAAAACACAGAGCAGATGATGTTTTTTCTCTAGTGAAATACAGTGAGGATAAAATGGAGAAAAGTCACTGGCACTGACATGTCTATGGATCACAGAGATCCTTGACCTAATCTTCACTGAGCTGAAAAATCCATGTAGAAAAGCGAAGGACCATGTGGCTGTACCAGCTTGTGCCCACAAATACCTTGTCTGCATTTACATGACACCACATAGAAACAACCAAGATTTTCCAGCTCTTCTGGCTTATGCTGAGCCAGTTTGGTGACAGCATTACAGGATGGCTAACAAGTTTAACACATCAAGGAATGACAGAGTAGTTGGGTGCAGCTGGGCAAGTGTGACACATTTCATCCAGGCATACCCTGCCTTTTGGAGGGAAAAGCACACTGCTCATAGAATTGTAGAATCATAGAATCATTTAGGTTCGAAAAGCCTTTTAAGATCATCGAGTCCAACCACAAACCTAAAACTGCCAAGTCCAGCACTACACCATGTCCTCAAACGCCACATCTACACATCTTTTAAATACCCCCAGGGATGGGGACTCAACCACTTCCCTGGGAAGCCCATTCCAATGCTTGACAATCCTTTCAATGAGGAATTTTTTCCTAATATCCAATCTAAACCTCCCCTGGTGCAACTTGAGGCCATTTCCTCTCATCCTATCGCTTGTTACTTGGGATGCTGCCTTTTGAAGCTGCAGTGTGCTGGACTTACCTGATAGGGTGACTTTTTAAAGTTTTGCTGCCTACTTCCAAAAACTACTTGAATTATTCAGTATCTCCAGATACATTTTGGAATTACAAGATTTTATTGAATTAGTTGAGAAAAAGTCAGCACTGTACCCTTGATTAATTCATTTGTTGAATATAAAATTCATTCAATTTCATGATCTTTCCATAGCTTCAGTTCTCAGAGCAAGTTTTCACATTCAGTAATACACTAGCCTACATTACATTGCTCATGTTTCTTTGATTTTTTTTTTTTTTCAGATTAACAGCATGCTCTGGCAGATATGTACACACTCTGTCTACTATATTTCTTGTTTGCATCAGGATTTCAGATTTATCTCCACGTACCTCAAACTATCATTTTAATGTGAGTATCCTGGACCACAGCTCTGTGACAAGAGGTAAATTTAAAAGCCAATTCTGCAACTAAATTCTGTAACCACAGACTCACAAAATCTCCCTACAGAGCTCTGTGTAGAATATATCATAGTTCATATCTTTTTTTTTTTGTTTTTGTTAGGTTATGTCTGGTGATGTCTGGTGAAAGGTTCCTTGGGCCTTTGACTGTACTTCCCACAGCATTAAAAACAGTGATATTTCTACCTTTCAGTGCAGATGCTCTTGGGAATATACAAGGCAAAGATCTCAAAAAGATCATCTGAAACAACATGTTCTGGACATTGGAGGTTCAGAAGGAAGATGTTAAAAATAAATGAATTAGTCACACACACATATTTTCATTTCTTCATCATGATATGGAATATTTCTACTTCCTTTAATAATCAGCTTTGGTGAAGATGAAAGCCTGCTTTAATGCAGCAGATGGGACAACATCAGGGATGGTTTTAGGATACCTACTGCCTTTGTAAACGTTATTATTTGATCTAATTTAAGTCACATCACATTCACAGAAAGTCCAAACACAATCTTTTCTTCCCTTTTCTTTACATTAAATTATACTGTTTACAGATAAAACTGTATGCTTCACAGGCTGTGAAGGGATTGACAGAAAAAAAAAACCACATTCTTTGTCAGCTGCCTGCCTATCGTTAAATGTAGCTCAGCAAACATGAGTTATAGTCTATAAAAATAGTTGTAGCTTCTTGTAAAAAAAGGCTGGTAAGAAGAATGCACCACCATTCACACTAGAAAATAAATAATCATGGAAGAAACAGTGCTCCAATTTCCTCCTGGACAGATAAGTGATGCAATTCAGTTTAATTTAGTCTCCAGACACTGAAAACATTTTAAAAAAACCTACAGTTGTATACAAAGCATTTTATTTAATTTAGCATTTGAAGACTCATTCACTTTCACCTGTGGTTAGATCACATATCAACTGGTATTATCACCCTTTGCAGAAAAGACTGAGGAAGACATGGGGCTCAGTGAAGGAAAATAAATAGTATTTTGTTCTATTAAACCCATTCAAGAGACAAGTTTCTTTCCAAGCACTCCATTGAAAAGATGTAAACTTCAGAACTTCAAATTCTGGAATTTTTAGACAAAGCACCATACAGCTTGTTGGTGTCACTTCTGCAAGCATGAATAAACTGAGTGCTGTTAACAGAGGCAGCCAACAGGTGAAGTAATTCATGCAGCAGCTTATGAAGAGGGGTACAAAGATGGGGCCAGAAACCCTTCTCAGAGAAACATACACATCCTCAGTTATGGTGGTGACATGCCATAAGGTATGATCCCTAGCAGCCACTGGAACAACTGTTCCAGTGATGTTGGAGGCCTTGATCAAGTTGGAACTTCAGAAGGAAGATGCAGCCCTGCAAGTCTCAGACTGCAGGAAGCTGTGGGATCATTCTCTGAGGCCAGGGAAGATTCATCTCCTGGCCTACAGGAGGTCTGCAGCTGTTGCAGAGTTGTGCTGCCAAGTGAAGGAGCTGCAGGTGGAGGTCAGCAGATTGTGTATCATCAGAGAAGATGAAAAAGAGATAGATCAGCTCTTCTCTGATACACTGCTTCTTCAAGTACCCAAATTGCCAACTGTTGCAGAAGAGTCTGTGCCTGTCAGGTTGGATGGTAAAGGCTGGAAGCTTGTGACTTCAGACACTAAGAGGAAGGGGACTGTTGCAGTCTAAAATTTGCAAGTCCACAATAGATTGATTGTCTTCATAGACGATGAGGAGCAAGGAGTGTTGACCAATGAATCATCCAAGCTACGTGGCCCTGAGCCACACAGCAGAATCAAGAGAAAACAGTGAGTGACAGCAGTGGGAGAGTCCTGGAGAGAACAACAGTGGTCCCCATCTGCTGACCTGATCTGTCATCTAGGGAGATTTATTACTGTCCATAGCTCACTTTCAGGAAGTTGTAGAGATGCTGCCAAGGCTTGTCTGGAAGACTATTATCCTCTGCTGCTCTTTCATGTGGGCACCAGTGGTACTACCTGGGGAAAGCTGGATAGTATTGAGCATGCCTACGTGGCTCTGGACAAGGTGATTGAGGACATAAGAGACTAGGTAGCCTTCTTGATCTTTTTAGTGAGGGGAAAGGGACTGTCTTTGAGGACTGATGACTGCTTGGAGGACATCAAGTTACTAAGTTCTGCATGTGGGAAAGAATAACTCAATGTCCAGGTATAGGCCAGGGGCTGACAAGATGGAAAATGTCCAGATAAGGAGTTACTGGAGCAAATCCAGTGAAAGGCAATAAAGATCATTAAAGAACAGGAGCAATTGTCATATGGAGAGATGCAAAGAGAGCTTGGACTGTTCAGCCTGGAGAAGAGCAGGCTCAGTGTAATCTTCTCAGTGTGTATAAACACTTGATGGAAAGAAATTTAAAAAAAGAAAGAAACGGACTCTTCTTACTAGTTCTCAGCAATAGGACATGAGGCATTGGACACAAATGTGGGAAATTCCATCTAAACATTAATTTTTTTTTTTTTTTTACTGTTAAAGATTGTTAAAATGATGCATTTGTAAGAAATATGTGAATAATGCAAGGTTCACTGGAGTCAGGTTCTGGGATAGAACAGACCTATTGAGAGACAATTTAATAAAAAAGGCCTTAAACAAAAAATGCCCCTTTCAACATCTAAACTTTGGCTCCTTTCTCCTCCCAGTGACACCACTGTAAATCTGGAGGAAGCATACTGCAGCCGATGCATTATTTCATATTGACACTTGAGTAAGACAGAACGTATCAAAGTAAGACACTTTGATTTTGATTGTTGCTTACTTGGTTGCAGAGTACAGAGTGTGGATTTGAAGAGCCTTCTGCCCCCAGGTTGTATGACTTCCCTAAGCAGAACTTTTATTCTTTCACCCTTTTACTCTATGGCATTTTGTGAAAAGAATGAACTGAGGAAGTCAGGAGTGTAAACAGCAAATCAGAAAGTAGTGTAAATGTTGATGTAAACCTTGGCATATGAAGGCAGTTCAGGGATGCAGAATTTCTTCTTATGCACTCTCACATAGTTCTTGTTCACATTGGCCATGTCTGCTAGCATTCCAGTGGGAAACTAGCTTAGTATAAGGGCTACAGGATCTAGCTTGTCATATCTTACAAAATTTCATTCACATCTTGATTATTAGGACTTTTTACAATCCACTAAAAATTTTTGGAATATTTGTCAGTACTGCTAGATGGGATCACCAGGGACACTTTCAGCTTATTCAGCCCTGGCTGATGTTAATAAACCTAAATAAAAACCAGGTATGGTCTGTTTTTCCTACCTATGCATATTGGACTGTCTACTCTGGCAGCATTCACAGCTGCGTATAAAATACAATGGTGTATCAAGATGCAAGAAACCTTCCAGGAAAATAACAGACGTTGAGTCATTGACTCATCATTCAGTCACCGTATATGTGTCCCTTATAGAAAACTGCAATTCTTTGGCTTGATTTCTGATTGTACTACCCTCATGTTCCTAAATGAGCTGCAGTGTTTCTTCCTGGGAGATTGCTCCACTGGACATTTACACAGATTTACATTCACATTCTAACATGAACTATATAGTAACAGTGGAGCAAATTCATTCCCTCAACAGTTGAAGAAGACAATAGAGTTCTGATGGTAAAAACTGTAAGATCTGTGACTATTTCAGGCTCACTAATATAGTTCTTCTGTCCCTTGAAGGCTTCCAAAACTCCAACACCAACAGCATCCAACCGTAAGTCAAATAATCATTTGGTTTTCTCACACATATATGAAATCAGCTTTAATTTACTTCTCTTCTGCTGTCCTCGGTGAAGATTCATTTGGACTATCAACCAAAAACCATGAAGTCCTTTCTAAGATTGGAAGAAGGACAAGTCAGAGAGCAAGAAACTAAATAATAATTTGGGGGAAAACTGAATATGAGCAGAAAATATTAAAAAGAAAAAAATAGAGCCATTAATGAATATGGCAGGGTAATAGTACAACAGAGTGAAATATCTATCCTCTTACGAGTAATAATGGGAAATATTAGCAAAAACTGGAAGTTGTAGAACAGTGTTAGTATATTTCACTAAAGATGTCCCTCAGCAAAGCAGAGATGTCTTAGGAATTATTTTCAGCTGAGGATGTTGATGAAATAACTGATAACATTTTCCCTATTATTCATCCCATTTTCCATTGTGTTACAAACACATATCTACTGAAAGGTATTCACACGCATATATATCTATATCTTTATTTTTATAGGTATTTACACACAGACACACACACATTAATAACTTTCAAACAAGCAAACAAGAATTTATTACCAAATTTTAATGGCAATTACATGTCTAGCTTCCTTAAGATCCTTTGAATAAAATCCCATCTAGCTTTATCATGTTGGCAAAATATAAAATAATTGTGATGTCTCTCAGCATAAAGCTGTTTATTATTGTTTTATAATTATTTTGTTTTTCTTCCACAGAGAATATATACATATATTTAAGCAATAAAAAAAGTTTTCAGCAATTCATTAGACCACTTAATTCCCAAAGCTTTTCTATAAGAAATGCATAACACGAAATTTGGTTTCTAAGGCAGCAGTCAGTACGTTTCCCCCCTTATTCTGTTAAGTGTCATTACTTTAAATGAAAACTCATCTATTGCTTCTGAAAGGTAAAGCAAAATGCATGTGCCTCAGTTTAAAATGTAGAGTTGGAAGTTATTGTTACATTAACACAGGATGGTGTATTTGAGATTGGGGATATGGTCTTTTGTTATTTATGACCAATTCTACTGCATGAGAACAGTTTTTGCAGATGATGTTTCTAATTTGTCATAACTTATGAGCAGCATGACAACACAGCATGTGCCAGGGACTGGGGGATGGGCTTAGTTATAAATATCACAAACATCTAGTCCACTACCCTTTTTCAACTGGTTACTCTGTGCAGTTTGTTGATGGGATATTAATAGAATTTGCTGTTTACACAGTAATTTTCTTTTCCACTCCTGCTCTGCAGCTGCTGCTAGAAGGATCCCTGAAGTCAGGTTGTGAAGGCTGTGTTATGAAAAGCACATTTTAAAACTGAATGTTGTAAAGACTGTCTTTGTCAACTGCACTGTGAACTGTTGCTTCACAGAGTAGATATTTATCAATGACAGCAGAAAATACATGGAGTACAACACATCACATGAAGAAGTGTTTAGCAGTTATTAGAAATATGATCAGTTTGCTACTACTGAATAATCCAAGCAAATGTTTGACACATCATTTCATAAGAAAGAAGGATCTTTTTATATAATAACACTGTATCACACATACCTTCTGGAATATGTTTTATTTTTTTATCAAAAGCTGCAGGTCTTTCAGTATTTTCTTGAATATACTTAATGTGTATTGAATATTGGCTGTGCAATTCTAGATGTGATTCCCTAGATTTATATGCATATGTATAAAACTCAGATATCTGAAGTGAGATGGCCACCTAAGGATCCCTCTATTTTCAAATGGCAAGGTACAGACATTTCCAAACAAGAATTCATTTAAGTTGAGTTCTTACCCTACTTAGGAAGAGTTATATCATGCTCTAGAGGAGATTTCTCTCCATTAACTGAAAGGGAGGGTAGGACAAAAAGTTCTGACTTTCAAACATCTACAGTAAGGGTATAAGAATCCCACACATTGTTTTCAAAACTTCCAAAAATTTCAAGTATTCAGTATCGTGAATCAATAATGGTGGCAATTTATTCTGGAATTCTGTAACTTCTGGACAAATAAAAAAGCTTAAGTATAAGAATTTTTTGAAAGTTTTTTTTTATTATTATTTTTGGGAGGGTTGTTAGGCTTTTTAAAAAATTTATTCATAAAAGAAATTAATACTGGAGGATCAGACAGAGACAGTGAATGACCACAAGAACTTATTTCTGTTTGTTATCTTCAAGTATAAAACCAAAATTTTAACTAAAAAATAATAGCAATTTTAAAATGCATACAAAAGAAAGATATTCTCACAGAATACATTAACAGCCTTTGTAATTCCTTGCCGTAAGACATATGGAGATCAAGAATTTAGAATATTAATAGTAACCTTTTTTACCCAACTAAAATGGGATCAGTCAGGCATCTTTGCTAAATAGATTTCAACTGAGAAAGTGTCTGATATATTTTCCCAAGCTCATTCCAGATAAGTAATTAAAATGTTGGGGTCCTCCCAGGCCACAGGTTCTACTGACGTGAATATTGTTTCAAAGCAAGGTGTTTTGTAAGTTTAAATCCTAGGGCTATTTGGTCAAGATTCAAGTTAGTAAGGTTTCTACATCTATTTTTGCAGATATGAATACAGATGCATTTGTGCATACAGATCTCAGAGTCTTCATCTTTTTCTGTAGAGAAGGAACATTTAATGATAGGAGCTGAAGTTTATTCAGTGTGATTTGTCGTGTGCAGTAGGAAATGTTTTGAAAGAAAGGAAAAATTTTAGGGTTTCTTGAACAGAAGTCCATTTCTTGTATTTGTCCTTATGTCAACCTTTTTATCCTTTTTGCTTCTTCCTTTTTTTTTTTTTTTTTAATCCTTTTTCATATTTTTCTCATTGTCAGAAAAAGGAGGAACTGGATACTTCAGCAAGGCATAGCACAGCTGAATACCTGCAGGGGCAAGAAGGAGTGGAGGTACTGGTGAGGACGTTTACGAAACATCTTTGAAACTTAGAGTTACAAAACCTAAATATTAAATCACTACTCTGAGTAACTGGAACTGATTTATCTTCAAAGCAAGAATTTTCATTATCTATTTCTGAGCTCCATAACTGTCAAGGTTTCCTGTTTCACATCAAGACAACAGTCTTAAGCTAAAAATCTTTCCTTTACCATATAAGGCGTTTCAAACATTTCTGATCTCTGTGGAGTTAGACTTTAGTCTAATTTAGTCAACTATGATCTTGTTTATGGACTTAAAAGCCTCACAGCTTTGTATCTATTTTGCAATCAATGTTTTTAAGAAGGTTGTGTTAATAGTGTCTTGAGGGCTGATAAACAGTCTTACATTGTAGCCAATAAAGAGAATTTTCTATTCTTACCCAATTATTGAGGGAGCAAGATGAAATCCATATTTCTTTTCAAGAAAATTTTTCTCCTGTATTTTATTGAAGCTAGCAAAAAATAAGAAAAATACGCAGCAATTCAAACTAGAACTGGGCAAAATTTGTAACAAAATATACCTGAAATATCAGATTAAGATATTTATGAAAATAATATCAGTTTAGATTAATTAAAAGAGTTAATAATTTCATTAAACTGATTCAAAACATAAAATATCTTTTTATCTTTTCCCAGATGAATGTTTTCATTGTTATCTGAAATATGAGTTTATTTAATTTTCACCTTGAAATATTTTGTTTCCTTTTTTTTTTGTGAATTTTGATGTTTTTTCAAAGATATATTTTTATTAGAATCTTTAATAAGCTACTTATAAAAGTCATAAGAAGATTGAAAATTGATTTTTTTTTTCTGCTTTCCAGTGCATTCTAGTATGAATAAATTACCTTTGCTATGTACCCTAACTACTTTTCCTCCAGAATTTAGGAACTATAGGTAAAGCCAGACACATACTTTGTTACAGAGCATCCTGAGGACCATCAATTTTCTAAGAACAACTTCCTTAGAAAAAAAGAGGGCTTTCCTACTGCTGGCTATAGACAGTGCATAAATCAGAAGACAGTGAACAAAGGGTAAGGTGAGTGCAACAGCTTGGTAAGTATCCAAAACAAAGGGGAGTTCAACCACACCACACTGTAATGTAGCAAAAGCTATTTTAGATTGACACCTCAAATTTGGGTGCACACTTAAGATTATACATGATCAAAAGTAAAGATATCATGAGATTTACTCCATGTTTATATGAAAACAGTTCATAGAATCATAAAATCATAGAATGGTTTGGGCTGGAAGGGACCTTTAAAGGTCATATAGTCCAACCACACCCTGCAATAAGCAGGGACATCTTTAACTAGATCAGGTTTCTCAGAGCCCCATCCAACCTGACCTTGAATATTTCCAGGGATGGGGCATTTACCACCTCTCTGGGCAACCTCTTCCAGTGTGTCACCACCCACATTGTAAAAGATTTCTTCCTTGGATCTAGTCTGAATCTCCCCTCCCTTAGTTTTAAACCATTACCCCTTTTCCTATGGCAACAGGCCCTATTAAAATGTTTGTCCCCATCTTTGTTAGAAGTCACCTTTAAGTACTGAAAGGCCGCAATAAGATCTTCACGGAGCCTTCTATTCTCCAGGCTGAACAACCCCAGGTCTCTCAGCCTTTCTTCATAGGAGAGGTGCTCCAGCCCCTGATCAGTTTTGTGGCACTCCTTTGCACCCTCTCCAACAGTTCCATGTCTTTCTTGTACTGAGGACCCCAGAGCTGGATGCAGTACTCTACGTGGTGTCCCACCAGAGCAGAGGAGAGGAGCAGAATCACCTCCCCATCCTCCATGTGCCTTAGTATAGCTTCTAGGAGGATTTGTTCCATGATTTTCTGAGTCACAGAAGTCAGGCTGAAAGGCCAGTAGTTCCCAGTTGGCATAAGTATATGGAAAAAAAGCAATATGGATTTAATCCATGTATTTCTAGCTTTCCTTTCCTTTGATACAAAACCTGTAAAAGCTGATTTTCAGATACTTATTCTGTATTTAGTATTTTTGTCAATTAATTTGACAGTAAATGCTTTATTATTTGTGTTTATTTTCTTCTTACTTTGTAAAGCACAGTCAGATTAAGTTAATTTGTAGTAATATGTTGTCCATTCCTTCACTTACAGAGCTGAAGTAGAGACTGAATGTAATGATTTCACTTGACTGCACTACTTGAACTGTTTTCTGCTCCTGTGCTTAATACAGCTCTTGGCTTGCATGATTCCTTTTAGAATTTTGTGGAAACTTGACTTTGAATGTGGCTAAGAAGTCAGATTCATTTTCACTCCAACAATCTGCCACAGCATTTTGTGTATGTTTTTCTTCTTCCAAGTACACAGCTTTCATGTTTCTCCTGCCTCCTTAAAGGAATGACTTTGAAAACAACTGGCAGTTTGCAGTACTGAAATTCAGTATTCTGGTTCAGGATGTTTAAGCTGGTTATGTTACAGCATATTCTTTTTTATGCTTAGAACTACTGCCCAGATCTAAACATAAGCTGTAGCAGTCAGTGAGTTCCATTTTCAGGAGATAAAAATTAAAAACAAACAGACCAGAAACAGTAAGGGAGAAAGGTATGTTTCCAGTTTCCTCTACCACTTTTACTATTAGTTTCACATTACTGTACTGAGCTAGGTCTCTTATTTGAATATAGTGATCTTTAAGATTTAAAAAGTACCCTAAAATCCTAAGATTTTTTTTTTTAAATTCTGAAAGCTAGTTATTGGCAAATTATACTGCTAAAGGAAAAGCAGAGAAGCAGCAGTATGCAATGAGCATTTTTTGTAATGGTTTTGAAGATGCTTGTTCTTTGCATTTTTTGTAATGATATTCAAAACGTGTGTTGTTTATACGTGATTATTCTTAACCAGCTAGAAGATAAGATAGAGACCTGTGTTCATCACCATGCAAGCATGTGGTAGCAATTATGGGGAAGAAAGTATTCCTTATGCTGTTCTGTCACACTGTCAGCCCTGGAGATCCATTCCCTTTTTTTAAAAAAAAAATTCCTTTTTTTCTTTTTTTTTACTCAAAGAACAGTAAATATTTCATTCACAGCTGAATCTATGTGAGTGTCAGTATTTCTGTATAGTTAAATATGCATATAATTTTCAAGTCAGCATTTTTAATAGAGGCTATTTATATATAAACAGCTAAAAATAGTTTCTAATAAATCTGAGGATGTTTTTTGCCATTAAGTAAGTGAGTTTGGTTTTGTATGCTTCAAGATCTTCCCACCTCTCTTTTCATCAGCAGCATGATGAACCTCCAACAACAAAAGTGTTAAGCAAGACTGTAGCTCAAGGAACACCTCAGCTCTTGGAAAATTCTCTTTGCATAAACATATTAATGTTTTGTTTTAAAACTAAAAGGAAAATACAGATAATTCAGATATTTAATTCATCAGTTTCTGTTCTAGCGTGGTTAATTTTGAAGTCTCAGTCCTTTTTATCAACTCAGTTCTGGAGCTATTGACATGAATAAGAGTGTGACCCTAATTTCCAAAGTCTCTTTCATTTGTTTTATGAAGGCTTGTATATGTGGATACAACTCGATGATGATGACAGCTGTGAAATATTATCAGTTATCTGATCCTTCAAGTGTACTGTCAAGAAAAGAAGAGAAAATAAATATTCTCAAGTTTCAGGGGACATGAAATACAGTTTGATGTGAGTCATACCGCTGAAACCATAGAGGAGTTGATATAAAATATGGTTACTCCATGCAGTAATGACAATCCTTATCAACACAGTTCAGAGGATTAAAGATTAATCATTTCACATTAGAATAAGAGGAGCTTTAATTTCCTTCTCACTTTAATTTTAGCTTTCCAAAGTGTCAATAAAGCCAAATAATATATGTAATCTAGACTATAATTCCCTTTTCTTCTACATATCATAATTAAAGTTGACATAAAAGAAAACAAAAATCCAAACAGTATAATATTCAATCAGTCAAAAACCTAGTGAAATAAGAATAAAGAACAAGTTTTTTGGTTTGTTTTTTTTTTTTCAAAAACATCCAAAACTCGTTGGGAATTTGGGAATTTACATTTTCTTTTCACTATGAATTTTAAACAAAAATACTCATTAAATTTGGATGTGTGTTTTAAAAAAAATATGGACTGAAAAATATATTTAATTTTTCCATTATTAAATTGTATTAACTCCTTTATGATTAAATTATAGACAGTAATAGCTAAGTTCCACTTCTAGTTATTTTAACAACTTGCTTCAAATGCTGGATTTGGAGCTTATTCTCACTTGCCTTTTTCAAAAGAACTCTTAGTTAAAAAAGAAAAAAAAAGTAATTAATAAATAATTTGTTTCAAGGGTCTTTGGCTCCACCTTGTGTCCATTGGCCTTTCTTGAGAACCTGACATGTCACGTAAAAAAAGAGAAAGAAAAATATGGAATGAAATTTACTGGCTAAACTTAGAGGCAAGTTTTATCATTGGCTTCTGTGATGTTGGATTTGACCTCATTGTCCACTAAGGAGTGATGAAGCTCAGAAACCAGTATTTTCCATTTTTTTTCAATTAACATAAAATTCAAAATATAACAACATTTCAAATGGAGAGACACATGGTAAACTACTCAGAAATGTTTTTTATGTATACTTGTGAAGACATTATTTACTACAATAAATCTTCAATTTATATAAATGAATCCTGCAGTCATATCAGAGTTTGACTAGGAAGCTAGGAAAAGCAACATGTGGCAAAGGGCAATGCACTCTGCTCCTACACTGTAGATTGTGCCTAAACTTTGAAAGAAGAACCAGATTTTGTAATCACTGGTTCAGATTCAGCTAGGTTAAATCTGAAGTCGCTTTTATGAAAACTAACCTCTCCTAGGTTCAACCGTACTAAAAGTGTTTCTCCACAAAAGGCCTCTGTAATCTTATGAAGGAGAAGTATTTGGCCTAAAGTTAGGCAGATGCCTTTCAGATGAAGTTACATATAGAATTTCAGTTCCTGTATCCTGCCTTTTTTATGCCTTTTTGCTCCTCTTGCAAAGTTATGCTGACAATAATGTGCAGCAAAGCTAAGTCGAGTATAACTGCTAGAGCAGCAAGTGGCATGTGTAATAAATGGGATTTTCTTCTCCTGACTTATCAATGTTTCATAAGGTTATCTACCTAAAATCAGTCAGTGTTTCCCTCTTTCCATTTAGGTACCTGCATTAGTAAAGAGTTGTTTGTGGCTTTTTTTTTCTACCCAGTTGGGAGTGAATGCTATGCTCTGCCATTTCATGTATGTGTCTTACCTTGTGGTGCACATCAGATCATCCAAGCACCTTCAATGCTGAGAGTTTGGGCTTTTGGAAACTTCCCTCGTGAATTTGTCAAGAGGATGATTTTTGGAGCCTCACTATATGAAGTGAGTGCCTCAACACAGCCAGTAGCCACCTTGGGAATCAGAAGTATCTCAGTTCTAACTTATCCAGTATATTGTAAGAGTAATAGTTTCCAAAGAACTAACATACAAGAAAGGGATATTTTAGATTACAGTCTAGGAGGAATGGAATATGTTCACAATAAACAAAATAATCTCTGTGTTTTCTCAATTGTGTCTATTAATTCCATTCCTTACTGTATCTGCTCAGCTATTTCAATTTACTCTTTTTTTCTTCAGTTAGTTCTAAGACATTATTAAACTTTTTTCTTCTCTCTCGTCTTCTTTCTCATACTTCTGTGGGATTTTTTTCTTGAACAAGAGGTGCTAACAAGAGTCTATATTAGCTTTTCTTCCTAAAAAATTTGAGACATCAAGTTTGGTTCTATGATTTGTATAAACATCTATTTCTCTTGTCTAGCTGGGTTTTTTTTGTTTGTTTGGGGGATTTTAATGCATGTCTATGGGTCTACATCACTGAAGAGAATAATTTGTCAATCTGAACTTTTTTCAACCAGACTTTCAGAATTTTTAATGCAAAGATTGCACTTCCCCCCCCCCCCTTGTTAAGGAAGGACATACTGAAAACAACTACATAGTCCAGAGTCCTATATGGCAGTTACAGAATGAAGCTCAGCCAGTGAGAAAAAATAGGGGACTGCTCTGTGGGGTGAGAAAGGAAAGGAGAAAGACTCTGTGCACATTTTGCTAAATTGCTCTCCAAATTATACACTTTTCTTTCCCCATATCCCTTTCTCCCTTGTCCCTGGGATCATAACAACTATTGTCTTCTCTGAAGCAGAGAAAAGCAAAGGACTGAGAAAACCACTGTGCAGTCCAGAACATGGGAGCTCATTACTGACATTACTGCTCTCTCTGGCTTCTGTTAGAGAGCTGTCATTTCCTGATATAAAAGTCACAGACTGAATGCTGATCACCATGGTAGCTAGACACAGATCTCTATGAGAATAAATCAGTCTAATATACAGATTTTCAGTAATCTTCAGGGGCTCATATGTTCAACATTGCTGGTTTAGGGCCAGTGGAATTTATTCTACTGGTTCTTTTGCTTTATTTCTTTTCTAGTCACATAGCTACTTTTCCAGTCTACACAGCTTCATAAAAAAATATTCAGAATTGCTCTTAGTCATAATAAAGGTTATAACATAGCTGGTAAGGCATTTTGAGCTTGATTTTATTAAGAGCTGATTACTACCTTAAGGTATTTTAGCAAAGAGACTTTGGCACAAATAGTGCCACTATTTCTCATGGGCATACTAAGAACACCGAGGATCTTCACCTCCTGCCTAGAAGAACACGCTCAGTGCAACAATTCCCAAGTCCATCATTTCAGTATATGCTAAGGAATAAATAATTAGAATATGATGTTGCCTTTTTAAAGTAACTCTACAGAATACAGGCTGCATCTGTATGGCATGTCTCATTTTTCATTGTGCCCAAATTCTCAACTGCTGGATAAGTTCCCATGACAAAAACACAATAATGCACAAGCCAAGGCTTCTATGCAGAGGATCATCCTAAAACATGAATGTGGCATTCAAAACCAAGTTGTGGTGAGGTTGTAGATAGTCAGGGGAAAAAAATCAGGAAGAAGCAGGGACAACTCAGAACCAGACAGAGCTAAGACAAAAAAAAAACCAAAAACAAAAACAACAAAAAAACCCCACACATAAAAGATAAGGTAACATCGGGTATATTACAATTACCAAAGACAAACTCCACATGCTACTCACCTTAGTTGTTTTTATTTTGAGTTTGCACTTCTGAAACCAGAATAAGCTTTGTATCTAGGTAGTCATTTATATTTTGTCTTCTGTTTTGTAGTTTCAAAAGCATATAGCAAATATCCATAAGTCTATTGGTTGTTGCTTTGCACAAGTTTATCACTCACTCTAAAAATCTAAGGATACTCATTACGTTACCTGGGATAAAATCTCCAGTCATAACATATATAGGCACAGATTTAGTAGTGCAATGGCAGGTCCAAATGGGAAGAAATGGTATAATAAATGGCTATTCAATTTGTTTGTGTGTGTGCAGATGAAACTAAAACCATCTTGACTGTTTTAATTGGACAGATGTACTTTAAAAGTTAGTTGTCTTATATGTCTTATTATTAATGGTCCAAGTAAGTCTATTTTTATAGTAATTGTTTGCATTATTTTATTTAAAAATATTCCACCTCTAGGTAAGATTCTGGCAAAACAGAAAAGGATGTCAGTTCCAAAGTACATGGTGTAAATTGTGTATAAACATCACATTTTCTTTCACAGAAAAATAAAATAAGTTCTATCTACTTACCCGAAGTCTACTGAAAATTGAAATAAAGCTCTTTATATCAAACAACAAAGACTTGCTGCACCTTTCTAGCCTTTAATGATTATGTAAAGAGGATGTTTAGAGCTTTTCAAGGTTCTAAATACAGCCTTGTTTGATTTGCTTTCAATCCATGCACCTTGGCCTTTCAAAGACAAATGGTTGTTGGTATTTACATTCTTTTAATCCATGGGGTTTAATAAACACCAGAGCTCTCCTTCCTTTAAGAAAACATGGCTTTAGGCATTAATGCAGTGTATACCCTCTAAAGAACTGAATTATAAACTTAACACATTCTTGATTCATTTCCCCCCATGGAGAGGAAAACATGGTTAGATTTTTCTTCTCAGCATTTAACTCTCATTTTCATTGCTGGATGAAACTGAATTACAATGAAGAGTGATTCAGTACTAGGTCATGGAGGAGAGGATTTCAGGAATGTTTCCAATATAATTCTGACAGGCTTTGTCTTGACTGCAAGGAACTCTTGAGATTTACAGAACAAGATATTTTTGGGAAAACTATAAATTCCTGTTCCCATTGATGGACTATTTACTGCTTGTTCCTGTAGCAGCTTTAATGGAAACCTGTCTTCTACTTCTTGTTTAGGATTCACATCAGCAGTTATTTGCTCTGAGTTTCCTAAAACAGCTGAGTGAATTGTTCTTGGCATTTCCCTATTCATCTCATGGTCCCAACAATGTCTAGGCTTATAATTATTATTAAGTTGTTGTTCCTTAAAGGAAGTGTTGTTTTGATATCCTGTTATTCTCCTTTATTTTAACAGCAGTAAACCACTTTTCAGCTCTAAATCTCAGTTATACATTCTAGCCTGTTAAATCACTTTTGTTTCTCTTCATTGATTTTCATATGTTGATATTCTTCCACCTAAGTGGCTGAATTGCTGAAAATCTTCTCTAAAGCTTGTCTGTTTCTGAATAACATTCTGGGAAAGAACAATAGACAGAAGAAAAGCTGCTAACTTTCTAATGTGAAGACCATTGTATGGCTTCTATTAAAAGTTTGATGAAATTTATAAGATTAATCTCATGTATATTTAGATGTTTTTACGTTATTGAATGACATCTCTTCCTCCATTTTATTTAATATTTTGATCAGAATAGGCACCTTGTATTTCTTCTGGAGAAAGAACCATCCTAGAAGTACCTATTTCTTTCTAATTACTATTAAGGGAACCTAGGGTGACTAGCTCAATATTGATGTCTGCATTTGCTCAGATTAATCTACATTAAATTGCTCAACTCTTGATGATCTTTCAGGTGTCATTTTTTAAGGAATTTGTAAGGATAGTATTTCAAATAAGTAAGACTCTGGGTTTGTAATCTCTGGGTTTGTAATTTTTGATTTAAGTTCAAAAATTAACATCACTATTTCACTTAGGCAGTCTCTGTATGCTTTTGAAAATCCCATTTATCTACTCTTTAGGCACCTGAACACATTTAGTAATTTGACTCCAAACTTTTTTTGCTGTAATGAAATTCTGACTGGAAGTTGGTAACTTCCCTCATAAGGTCCCAGACCTGTACTGCATATAACCCTGAAACATGAATAGTCCCACCCAAATCAATTTGCAGATTCACACACACTTATATGTGAACATTTCTGTGTCTTTCCTATCATTATGATAATACTATTTACAGCTACATTTTCCAAACTCACTCAGGTGTACAAATTTGAGCCCTTACATTTTCAGCCAATTGATTACTCACCCTATTTATGGCTACACCTGCATATTTGCTCATAAAAGCTTATTAATATAAAGTAGTCCTGTAGTAGCAGCATTTAAACTGTAGCTATTATAATAATATATATTACTTTGTTATCTTAATTAAAAATAGATTTTAAAAAATAGGTTAATAAATACAGAATTATCTTGTGGAGTTTTCCAAACTGGGAACATTTTGTGTGAATTTCTTGCTTGGAACAATTATATGAATCCATATAGTTCTCATTTGAACTGCTGGTATTTCTAAGTAGTTGTCACACTCACAAATTAGTCAAATAGGTTGGCACAACAGCAGCTGGCTTTGAAAAACTGAAGGCAATACAGGGCAAGGGACCCTAAAAGAAAACCAAACCAAACCAAACCAAGCCAAACCAAACCAAACCAAACCAAATCAAAAGAGATGTTTCTGTAATAGCAACTCAATTTCTGCAATAGTTTCAGGAAACAGACAAGCAAGCAGGAAAAAAAAAAAAAAAAGAAGAAACAAACCAATAATTTTCAACTTGGAAACTTGAATTTGCAGAAAAATATTTATTTTGTGTGACATATGGAGCAAAATAATTCAGACTTGAAGTCCATCTAATTTGAGTTAGTTTGTTTGCAACATTCAAAGGCAACATTTCAAGTGCTCAGTATAATTCACTGAAACAGTTTTATTGGGAATGAAGGCTGTTCAATTAGGAAAACAAACTAGTCTCAATTGTAACCAGTTAAGGATCAAACTGAGTCATGATCAAAGAGCATCAAATACCTTATATATATTTGTCTGGTAAAATTCAAGAAAATCATTAGGACTTGTTTCTCTGTCTCTTCTAATAAGGTATAGCAAAATTAGAAAATGTCAATTGATTAACAATGTAATGTTCACATTCCTCTATTGTGAAATAAAAGCAGAGCTCCAGGAAATGATTGCTAAGCATATGAATACTGTAATTGCAAAAATCTCATTCATCAGTGGTGATCTTTTTTTCAGATCCTGTTGAAACGGTTAATGGTATACATGGCTGTCACAGTTCCCTGAGTCTCCCAGGGGCTTGAAGCAGAATATTTTCTCCCTTTTCCTTGAAGTTCTCTGAAGGACACTGACAACCTAAGAATCTCTAAAGTTAAGTCCTATTAGTACACACACATGAATCTAGAGCACTGTAACTCTAAATAAAGGAATCTAGAATCTCTGCGTGAAATAGCTGAAATATAAGCCTTTAAAATAAATCTTCCTTTTGTCCACCATATTTCCCTCTCTCAAATCCTTCTTTCCAGCCCAGGCACTTCCAGAGCTTTCTGCAGTTGGAACAACTTAAGTGCAGCCATGTAAGGTTTGGTTTCTAGTCCTGCAGGCAGGTCTCTGTCTTCTTAGGCAACTTCCAAGTTGTTGAACTGCAAAGTCCTGATTAGCTCCTATGTCCAGGTATACTCTCCAACAATATCCTACCACTGAGAAGACCTGGATGTGCACCAGACTGGTTTAGGTGGTAGGGTCTGCAAGAAGAAAAGCCAGCCATAAGCTGCAGAAGGGTATCATGACATGCTGCAGCCATGTCCCCTCCCAGTAGAAGTCTCCCAGAGTACACCAATGCTTCAAATTTCTCCATTTTGTTCCTTGTCCTGCCTGTTCCGATTTGTCCTTCAAAAATGTTTTAAAGGTGAAAATATTTCAAGGTTCCTCACCAAAAGCTCTTAAAAATATTAATCAGTCACAGGATATGAGGAAAGGTCCTCAAATTAAGGGAAAACTGTTGAGAAGAGAATAAACAGGGAGTAGAAATAAATGCTCATTTTTCACAGGGGAGGAAGGTCACAGAAAAAGAAGACTGTGGCCAGGAACTGTGTTGTGACCTGTCCTCTTTAAGCTGTTTATACATCATACTGTAAGGAGACTGAACAAGATAAAAAAATTTCTTGACTGCTATCTTATTCAAGGCAATAAATTTTATCCACCAAAGTTTTCATCTTATGAAATACTGCATACACAAACACATTCATGTACAGTAATTTTAATGCAACTAATATAATAGATTTTAAAAAACAAGTTGAAGTTGTTTAAAAAAAAATATTTAAGCACTTGAAAGGCTCATAAATTCTAAACAGAAACATAGTATGTTGTCTTAAGGAATGAAAAACCAAACACAGTATTGTAATTAAATATATACAAAGGGTACAATTAATGTTTTGTGTGCAAATATGCTTCAGTGTGTCAAAGTTTTTTTTGACTGTTTAACAATGCAAGTTCAAGGTTCTCTTATGATAGTTATGCCTTTTCTTGATTTGATAAATGGATAAACAGATTTCAGAGAAGGCTTTCTGCTCTGAGATCTCCATAAGTGTGAATGGTGCCTGGGACTTCTGCAGGTTTCTGTGATCATAAAATTAGAATCAAATCTATGAAATGATGCCAAAGTAAATAAAAATCTGTCTAAATTGTCTTGCTGTTTGGATGACAACAAAATATTCACTTGTTTTGCCCCTTACTCCATAATCAGTCAAATAATATTTTGTTGCAATCAAATTACTTTATGAGTATAGTCACAATGGTCATTGCGTAATAGGGGGTGCCAAATACTTGGATCTTTTTCTTGGACCTGTAAAAGTTAATGTTCTTCCAACTGCTTATAACAGGAAAAAAAATATTATGGAGGGTAATGTAATTAAAGAGCAAAACAGATGGTATCTGCAGTGAGAAAATTATCCTTAGTTGTTAAGTCCTAGAGCATAGATCAACTCTTGTTCATACAGAAGAAACTATTCCAGTAAACTTGTATACATAAAATTAAATGCTGAACATGTTGATTGAGCTGGTCAGCCAGAAGCAGGGACAAAAGCTATCTAATGAAACCTGGTCCTGGTTTGAAAACGATGGCTAGAATATTTTCTAATCACTTCAGGCATGAACATGAGTTTAAAACTTTGCTTTCAAGATCTCTGGGGCCACCCAGAATTACCCAGTCAGTACTGTGATCTCTGTGTTCTTTTGCAGGTCCAGAATTTTTTAAAGTTGTTGCAGCTATTTTTCTAGACTGTGAAGGTTGGTAACTCTCCAGGTCCCACTATGAGAAGGGAGGTTTGGCACATTCTAGTTGTCTTTAGGACAAAGCCTGCCATTGGAGGCTATGATGGAAGATATATGCATTTAGTTTATTAGTTTGCAGTATAGCCTGGGTACCCTGCAGTATGTTTTCTTACAAAGATGCCTACTTGCTTTTGTTTGGGGTTTTGAGCTCTGAGCCAGGTGGGTTGCAGAGACTGACCCTTCCTTTGATGCAAGTGAAGATGCTCAAAAAGAGGAGCTTATGTAGTGCAATGCAGGGTAGCCAGCAAGCGTGGTAAAGCTAGAAAAGAGGCATCATGTGTCGTGACTGAAGAAGTAGTTCAGACAGAAACACCTGAGGGGCTTTGGTGATCCATGGTGCTTTTTCAGGGGTACAAAAACATGGCCCAGAGCCCATCTTTGCCTGTTCCTCTGCTGCTGCTTTTTTGTTGTAACAAAGAGCAGCTGCTCCTGCATCCTCTGTGTATAAAATAAATTCAGTTAATCTGGCCCTATTACTAGGAAATTACAATTGTAAACTACTCAGGAACTGTGTACCTGGCCTCTTGCAGACTTACTTGATCTCTCCCCAAACTGAAGGGGAAGCTGTATAGCTGTTGGTAGCGCAGAGCTGAGCCCAAGATAAGATACCCTGACAAAATGCACCAGTGTGATGTCAAGTGAGCTGGGAGTACAAACAAAGCATCTGTGGCCAAAATTAACATGTATTTGTCTGCCAAGGTAATCATGAACAGTATGATACCACAGAAAGGAAGAAACAGCTTGGTTTTGGCATTAAAAAACCAAACCAAAACAAAACACTTAACAGAACTATTACAGTTTATGTAGGACATGGTGTTTTTCATGCCAGTGATTCCTGTCTTTCTACTGGAAATAGAGACTTGGTAGCTGATAGCTCAGGGACTGCAGTTAGTCTCTGCATTCTCTGGTAGCCATGCTTGACAGTCATCTACTTAGTGTTATCAAAGCCATGCCATGAGACTATTAAAAATCCTGTTATTGAATCACACACAAGGAAATGGATTTCTCCCTGGCTCCCTTGTGATTAATGAAGAATGGGATGCTGAGATGGAAGGCAGCCCTTTTCTGATATATAGATGTTTTGTGTAATTAATGTCCTGTCCTGATAGTTCTGGAAAGGGCACCATACAAATAATTAATGTTATGAAGAAAGAAGAACTTTATTTTCTCACTTGTCATCAGGTGCAATGGTGAGAGTCAACTGATACAAATAACACTGGATTACTTTTCGTCATGTATATCCAAGCTAATCCTGTACTGGAAGCCTGTCTCTAATTCAGGAGTGAATCAAAGTATGACTGTTTCTACACTTCACTGATGCCTCTTGGGCTATCTTGTCATCTTATCTGCTCATGAGATGAACCACATGCTGCCAGCTCTCCTTCATTTTAATGAGAGAGGATAATCTCACACAGGCAAGACCTTTTTCTCCTTTTCTCTGTTACTCCACCTTCTGCTTTAGAGGAAGTCTTCTCCCTAACTTGTTTCAGTTATGTTCTGTGTTGACATACAGAATCTGTGCACAAATACTATAACTATCCAGTTTGATACTGGGGATTATGTGAGACTAATAATTTCATTATGAACTTGAGGCTTGATTACTTCCTCTGTTTTTTCTTTTTTTTTTACTTTCAACTTCAGGTGCAGTTCCAGGGAACAGACATGTATCACCCATAAGGCAGCCTGGCTGAACTTTGGTAATCTTCTGTTAGAAAAGAAATCATTTGGGCAAAGAATGTGATCAAACCAAGCAAAAGAGTCCATCCAGGCAGGCTGTCAATGAACTACGTCATTGTGGACGTTGGTCATCTGCTGAAGCTGATCAGGAGCATTAGCTAACAAAGCAGCCTAAAAACTGAGCAGGAGGAAAACTCTCTTACCAATCTTTTTAAAGATAAAAAGGAGAAAGTTCATGTTCCAGGGAAGAAGAGAGATGGAGGGAGGAAGAGGAAATGTTCAAGACTGAAGAGAAAACTAAGGCAGGAAAGATATGAGAGTTTTGTATTATTGTGGCCAGATATGTGTATTTCTTGAGCTGTACAACATAGTGAGTTTCTTTTGTAAACCCTGTAAACTGTTATGAAATCATAGTACCCATGGATTTAGACTTTTGAGAGTGTGAATGAGCACATCAGTGTGTCATCAAGGATATGGGTAATTAGGAGGTCTAAAAGGTCCATCTTTCATGTAGAGATATTTTATGTTTAATATGGCATACTTTTGTCAGCAATGTATCAAAAGGAAGACATACTGCTGCAGTCTACTTGTATTAAGAGATCTTTAAAAGCATGCAAGTCTATCATGAGGGATCAAAATGCTGAAGCCAAAAAAGAGCACACAATGAAGCCCTTGGCCAGAACTTTGATAGTTGACAGTCTGGAAGCTGAAATAGGAAATCTCGAGTATCAGTATTGAATGTTTACAACTATTACTAACGTAAATGGGAGTTAAGATAGCTGCCCATAATCTTTTAAGACCCCGAACTGTTGAAAAATTTTCCTCATAAGGTGCTACAAAAACATGAGGAAATGGAAAAAGAAATTATTAAAACTATGAGAAAGCTTTTTATAAAGTGCTAGGTATAGTTCATCCATCAATCTGTCACCTCCAGTGTTGTCAGATTGATTTGGTGTAAATCACTGTGCAGCTCAACTCAGCCTACAGTTTTCTACCACATGAGGAAGCAGTCCAATCTTGGAATCAGTGATTTTTATTTAATCTATGTGGATCTTTAAATATAAAGTCTCTCTGCTCATGCTTGTGTTTTCCTTCGAGCAGAGAAATGATGACATATATATGAAAGGCAATTACGCTGCTCTGGTGAATTCTTTCCTTTCATCACTGTCCTCCCAAAGCACTTACTTTCTGGAAGTGGAAAGCACACCCCTACCCCATTTCTTACCCCTGAATGAGGAAAGAAATGTGCATACACTGTTGTTCTGTTCTGAAATACCATGCATGTTCTAAAGTGTCAGTCAACATTAGCGTTGGATGGAGTTTTGCACTAACTTTCAACTGAAAATAGGAAGAGCTTCCAATCAGTGATTCCCTTAGAGCAGAGAAGGTGGAAAATTGGGTTTGTAAGCATAAAATGAATTTAAATGAGTCCTTCAATGTTTTCTCTTTTAATTTAGTATGTGAAGAGCCTGCAGCTGATGGAAAATTTTCCTATTATTTTTGAATTACTCATATTCTCTTTATATTCATTAGGTCACCTTCCATGAAACCTGAAAATGACTACCAGTAATTTATTGGCATGTAGGCAATATTAATCAAATGTCCACAACGTGTTCTAGTGTTTCAAGTGTGCCCCTTTCAGAAAAGAGTAGAACCCCATGCATTATCTACTTATATTCCAACTTTAAATGTGAGATATTCACAAGTCCTAAGGGAGAGAAGTGGCTTGCAAAGACAAGATAAGAATTTTGACAAGGGCATTCAGAGATAATAGTATTTCCCTAGACTATTGCCAGAGCTCTTCAAACAGTTGTTTGGATTTTAGGATGAAGTTTGTTTGCTTTCCTCCCTGAAAAGTAGCAAAACAGTAGCAAAATACTCAGTAAAGGAGGTAAGCAGCAGAAACCCCTCCAGTTCTGTTAAATATTTTAAAATAAAAACTACTACTTATAGCCAAAATGTGGCTGTTGAGTAGGAAGGAAAAAAAAAAAACCCACCACAAAACAATCAATGGTGAGGGGCTACTCCCAGAGCATATAGCAAACTAAATTGCAGTTTATCATTATAATAGTATAAAGATTTATTTCAAGGTCGGCAGGTTGATGTAACCCATTGTTAAGTAGGCCAGGCTCACTAATTATTGAGTTTCTAGAAAATTGAGTAGATTCAGTCTTTTCTTGACAGCTACAACTGCACTGATTAGTTTTCAGGATGAGTATTTTAGCTGCCAACTTGGTAATGGCTCCATCAAGTGGTACAACAGCTTCATTGCATATTTTTGGTATTATCCGTTAAGAAAAACTTGGCTTCTTAATTTTGGCTTGGACCTGTATTTGGCTCATCTTGTGAACAATGAATTCTGCCAACAGCTTTCACAAGATAATTGTTCAGAGATGAAAGATACATTACCACTAAAAAGGCGCACATTCATAGTGTGAACCCAAGTGATTTAGAAGTCTGAGATGATCTCAGATGCCCCAGAGAAGAAGTTCTGAGATTAGATAAGGGACAGACGTTCATTACCCTTCTCTTCTTTTATTTTTTTTTTTCCTGAGACCTAGAGAAGCAGTTCAGTTTTAAGGTAGCACTGGATATTGGATGATCTATTGTGTCATGTAATAGATTAACTTCAAAAGGTCTCTTTTCACTGAAAAGTGAGGAAAAAATTATCTTTGAGGTATTATAGGGGGAAAAATATGCCTTTATGTTGCTTAGGAAGTAACCTCAAAGGCTTTTCCCCTTTTTTCTTCTGCAGCTATAAAAATTATATATAACTGAATATAGTGGATATGTTATTTGTTTAGCTTTCACAGTGTTTCCATAATACTTTGTTAATTAAATGCCTGCCATGCCAAGAAAATATTGTTCTGAATCTTATGGGGAGATATAGTCAAATATAACTCATGCAAAATTAGGATTTGAAGACTTTGGGTTACAAAGCTTCAGGGCTTCAGTACCTCTACAGGCAAATAAGCTGAGGGGTGTGAACTATTTCTAAGCCAGCAAGGAAGTTCTACTTAGGGTACAACCCATCTGCTACACTTAGGGTATATTGTACCTTCTTTGAGGAAAAAAAAACAAACCAAATGAAAACTATGATAAAAATAAAAGGAGTATCTAGTGGAAAAATAAAAACAACAAAAACTCTTCTGGATATTTATTAACCATACCTGATGATACAGACAATCAGAAATAATTGATTTTGCATTATTTTCATTTACAGTCATCTGCGGTTTCACACTTCATCACCAATTTCTTCCCATATTCAGTCATGCTCAGATCAGTGGTAAGAGTGAGTTTTAACCCTGCTCTTTTTTTCTGATTTTTTTCTTGGCATTATGTGGAAGATTGTAGACCAGGATTTCTGTACATGTCCTTGTCAGATGCGACATTGGCTACACCTGCAGTTGTAAATGGGCTTGACCTAAAAATCTTTCTTCCTCTTTCCTCTTAAAGAAGAAAGTTTTTTACTTTTCCCGGGCTACTATGACAGGCAACAGGCACACACTGGTCCCAAGATTCTGCTTTGACATTTTCTGGGAGTTTGAGAGTTCGAAGGGGCTGAAACCATGCTAGGGACTGTTTTAACAATGAACTAATATCAGGACTGGAGATAAGTAAAAGAGTCCTTGTCCTACCCTTGTTTTATTTACTGCAATAGGTATAAATACTTGTTGCGAATCCTGATTTAGAATCCTGTTGACTATGCCTATTTGTTGTGAAAAGAATTATTTAGATCACTTAAAGTTGAACCACTGTCAAAGCGAAAGGTTTTAATATGAAGTTGCAAAAGTGTAACTTATCAAAGTTTGATGGCGAGGTTCACTCTATTACTGTATAGCACAATCATTTGAAAAATGATTCAAAACTATCAAGACAAAATCAAAGTTACCAAGACACAAATCAAAGTTATCTAGTCAAATCAAAGTTACCAAAATAAAAATTACCAAGGCACAAAACAAACTTACCAAGAGAAAATAAAAATTACCATACTATGAGGTCATGCATGATATCAGCCACTTACCAAAGACCTGATACCGGTAAAAGTTCTCCCTACCTTGAAGAGCAAACTTGAGAGACATCCCAGCTCAAGGGGATATCATTGCCATGCAGCCATGCTGCCTAACAGGGAGAGCTCAAAGAAGGCTCACTTAGGCTGTCATATTTATGGAATAAAATGATTGGCTTATAGTCAAATTACATGCAAGGGGAAAGGAATGTATGAGAGTCTAATTTCTTTGTTCTTAATAGATGAGTCTTGGAAAAGACACCTGCTATTTGTGTGTTAATCACATGTTCATTGTCCCAAGCTCATATGCATATTGATTTCATTGTGTCACTCTGTTCCTTTGTGGGTTTTCAGAGAATAGATTGGAACCAGAGGAGTTCTTGGCCTGGCTATGGCTCAGGCCTTTACCTTCTTTGGAGCCTGTACCAAACTACTGCTAGTTTGCTTAAGGGGCCTAGCGCATCTGTCAAAATACTGATTCTTGTGTTTGCTTCTGAATCTTCTCTACCATTTATGCAGCATATTTATATCTTACATAGGTGTGGGAGAGTGTGGGAGTCTGTAGCGAGCCTACAGATGAGGCAATTGACCTTGAAAATCTTGTTGTGTACCCTTGACGTGATTATGGAATGTCAGCAAGATGTTAGGGACAAAAAAACAGGATGTAAAAAGGCGGAACAAGAAACCACAGAATGCAGCCTTAAAGGAAGCTTCTCTCACCTCCTTAAGTCAATAGCTACTTGGAAAGAACTATGGAGAATGAATCAAGAAGAGACACATTTATCTTGTTAAGTATATATATGTATCTGGAATGCGCGGGAGAGCGGAGCGCAGGGAATAAAGAGACCATTGCTGTACTGTTTGGAAGCATATGTTGTGCCTGTCCGTCTCAACCTGCGCAACAGGAGAGAACCTTTGCTCCCTTGTCCTGTAACGAGAAAGAACAGTGCTGGTTGCAGTTTGTTCTGGTCTCAGTAGGACATGCAGGAGCAATATAGTCTGGCCAGGTTTGGTCTAATGTTTGAGAGAGTGCATCCATAAGGCTGTTCTGAGGATATTAACAGTAATAAGCCAGACAATTTTTTCTCTGAAATAAGGAAGAATTTTTTTTCTTAATAATAATGGTAGTGAAAGACTGGAAGGGGTTGCCCAGAGAGGTAGGGGAGGCCCCATCCCTAGAAACATTCAAGGTCAAGTTGGATGGGCCTCTGAGCAACCTGATCTAGTTGAAGGTGTCCCTGCTCATTGCAGGGGGGTTGGACTAGATGACCTTTAAAGGTCCCTTCCAATCCAAACCATTCTATGATTCTATGACCATTCTATGATAAAAAAGTCAGACAAACCTCTGTGGTGTCTGTTATTGCTACCACTTCTGATTCAAATTTTACCACTGTTTTATATATGGAACTACCTATGTCTCATACACCTGGTTGGCTGGTTGACAGTAATTAACAATATTGGAGAGTTCCTGTTGCAATTTATAAGAACTGGTTATATATGTAAACTCCATTCCCCATATACATTTTAGAAACTGTAGACTACAGTCTGTTTCATGTAAATTTTTTTCACTAAATTCTGTAAGGAATGTTCTTTAGTAACTAACAATGCTTCACACAAAAAAATAAAAGTGATAAAGCATTCTTCAAAATATATAAACACTGCAACAGCAAAAAAAGAAATCCATTCTAGGCTATCTCATAACTTAAATAACAACTCTGAAATGTAGAAATAATCTTAAATGGATGGAGCAATATTGGTGTCCATACACTTAGTTTCTAGTGGCAGTTTTAAGGATTTAAGTATATAATTTCCTAGTTCCTGTGAAATTATCTTGTCAGGCTGCTAAATAACAAAGTGAGCTTCATGGATATTAGTTTTACTCTGTTTAAGAAAAAACTAAACATGCGTAGTATGCTTGGCTTTCTATATCACCAGTTCTTTTCATAAACATTATGAGTCCTCAGTTTCCTCTAAACTGATTTTTCAACTTCCTTCAACTATTAAAGGAGAAAAGGCTGAAAAGGCTGTTTTACATCACTGCAGATTATCTATGTCAGTAAGAGCTAGATTCATGAATCCAATTGAAGGAGTTATTTGCATGAACAATCCTGCATCACTCCTGACATCATTTCCCAGTGAAGGACATTCCCAGTCTGTCCCAATGTGAAATTTTCCTATCAAGGACTGTTCATTTTCCACTAATAATAGCATGTAATGATGAAGTCATACAGAAATATAGGCTGGAGAGGGCCTCCGGAGATCATCTGGTTCAGCCCTTACTCATATAGCAACTTCTCCAGCCCTATAAAATCAAACTATCTGATCTACAGATCTGTCCTCAGGTCTATAGCTAATCTCTGGAAGGCCAAGATGATCTTTTATGTGGAGCACAATTGCTTCACTTCTACTTTTATTTATTTATTTATTTCTTGAATAGCCTGCAACTGTCCATTGCAGTACTTGAGTCACATGAGCTATCTCACCAAATTTCTCTACTTCCAAAGATATCGTAATTCTGAGACTGCACATGGAGACTGCACATTCCTTGTTTGTTTCCCAGAATGCAAGTACTGGCATAAGTGCACTTGATAAGATATGACATCTGTTTCTTGTCTTTGAGGGGAGTGTGGAAGCTACCCCCATGGCAGTTTCGGCTTGTCCCCTGGGCCATTGTTTGTATCCAAGCTTTGGACACCACTCCCAAAATAATCTAACTGAAAGCCACTTCAATAAGTTAGTTAGCCTGTTAATAAAGATGTCATTGCCCCTATCTGATAAGTGGATCCCATCCCTCTACCGTAACCCACAGTCTTTGAAGAGTATCTTCATGGTCATGGAAGCCAAAACCCTGCTGGCAACAACAGCTATGCAGCCAGATGTTGATATGTGTGATATTCCTGGTTTTGCCTGCTCTTCCTTCTGACTGGCAACCCTGAGTAGAAAATAACCTGAGGGAGTGTCCCCTTTACTTCAGCCCTTAGATCTCTGCAGTCCTGTTTGATTCTGTAAACATATTTTTTGTTTGATAGGTAACTGGATCCAATATAATTATAATAAGAACACCTTTCTATACAAAAAGTCCAAGTAAATAATCTGATTATTTCCTGTGTATTCATGTGAGTTAACCCACAACCATTTTTAAAAATTATTATTTAATTAAATTATTGTTTTCCAGTTGAAATCTGTTCTGTCAGAATTTTTAAACAGTCCACTTAAAGACATTCATGTTTAAAAAAAAAAACCATAGAATAAAATTGTTAGAATTGAACTGTTTCTCTCAGAAAGGAAAGTAAAAAGATTTCTCCTAATTTTTGCACTGCATTATTGTTGCGACTGTGTCAAAGGTAGGAACCTGAGAAACTATCTTGATGAATCACATGTTCTTTTTACTATTTAAATTTTTAAAAAAGAAGAAACAATAGCTTTTTTTATCTTTTCAGGCTTTAAGGATTAATGTCAACTAGGTGTCCATGGAATTTTTTTTTGAATACGGCAACAAGAGGGCTCAGTAGCCTAAATGTAAGTATTTGTTGTCATTTTAGGCATTGGATGCCTGGCCTCCAGCTGCAGCTCCAGAAGTATGAAGGTCTCCCATAAATCTTGTGTTGTACCTGCCAGCGCCATGGATAACTGGGTCACTCTCACACTCAAGTGATGAAACTTTTATGTTCAGATACATTGACGGGGAGTAAAGAATATAGATGAATGAAAGGGGAAAATAAGATAGGGGTTGAAAGGATGTCCTGTGCCTTATTGTAACCTCTACTCATTAAAAAGAAATCAGATTTTATCATAATCCCTTGACCTCAATAGCTAGGTTTTTATGAACAGCATCAAATATCATAGACATCAGCAGTAACAGCAATATGGTTGTTTTCCTGAAACTTGATCCTGTTGATCTAGATAAGATCTTTTTATTATGTTTTCCTAAGTATTCTATGATTTTGATATTTTAAAATCAGTGAAAACTGGCAGTAGAATGCAAAAGCTATACCAATATTTGTTGTTTAGTACATGTGGCAGCACCAGAAGTTTTTCTTTATTGACTAAATCATTATCACTACAGAAGTCTGCTATAAAGTTTCAAAATAGTGTTGTGTTCCAGAAGGTGTCAGCAGAGTATTAGAAAATAAAAATGAGGATGCTGTCTAAAGTCTATGGTATTAAGAAATTTCTATGGTAGAAATGGCTGGTTTACATGATGATTTGTACAAAGAAAACATTGTCTACAACTATTTCTTACTACTCTTTTATTATTATTTTAAAGTAGGCCTGTATTCTTGCATTTTTAACTAGTAAGTTAGTTAGAAGCCTCTGAAATATATTTTGCTGAGAAAAAGGCCTCAGATCAAAGTATTAGTGTGAAACATGAAAAGAAGGAAATCCTCTGCAAAGATGTCAGCAACACTTCCACTGGTCTGAGAGAGTAATCTGACAAGTTTAGGGCTAGAGCATGAGAAACTTCTTGTACAGTTATATGCCACTGATGAGGTATTTTATTGATCCCAGAGGCACAGAACAGCTTGAAAAGGAGTATAGAAGTGTGGAGCATTTGATTTATATTCCTCTGTCTCTTGTTCTCTGATCAGCCTGATCCTGTTTCCTTTCAACTCAGTGAAAGAACTCTTATGTATGCATTCATATGAAGTGCCTCACATAACACAATGCTAAATTTATACACGCATTTTAATAAATGAAATTACAACACAGATAACAAGAAAGTTCAATAATTGTACTGATTTAGAAGCGGAATGAGTAATTATCACTAGTGAATACAGCAACTGCATTAAAAAAAATGAGAGCTAGAAAAAGGTACAGGAATGTTAGGGTGACCTTGTAAATTTTTGGAGGAGCTTCTAAACTAAGTTATTATGAAAGAAAAGAGACTAAATAGAAGATGGAAAGTAGCTGTGTGTCACAGTCATGGATTGCACTCTGACAAAACCAGTCCATTCTAGTTTGTTTTTTTTTACCTTCTTAGTCAAGAATAGGGCTAGAGTTCAGTCTGTGATGATCAGTAACACTAATGAGAACTAATTGTACTTCCCTCAAGTAAAGAGGGAGAGGTTTCGCTGAAGTTTTTAGGGATAAAATGATATAAAGTATACATATACTGGAATTACATTCTTATGCATTACTGAGTTTGTATATTGTGACATTAGACAACATTAATTTCAAGAATATTAGAGCTTCAGGTTTACACTGGTGAAAAATAGTTTACAATGCCATTTCAAAGGTTGCAGCTTACTCATTCCATTGGAATTCACTGGTTTTGCAAGCCAAGTTCTGCAGAGAATAAACAATGCAAACAAATAAACAGGTTGCAAGGTATGAGGTATGCTGTATCCCTTCCCAGACTCTTTTACACTGTTTGAAAAAAGATGGGAAGAATAGTGTCTTCCAGGCAGCCTCCTCACTCCTCAAGGCTGGTGAAGGTGGCTGTCCCTTATGCAGGCCATGCAAGAAAGAAGGGTTCTTATACTCTTCCAGCTTCACTAAGAAGCTGGTTGATAATGATGGTCATTAAGAACTAGGTCACTGCTATTGTAGGACCAATCCCAGCTAAGGGCCTTCTAATTGGTGGCACTTTTTTTTCCCTCTTTTTAGACCAGAGCCAATTTTAGTCGTTAAGGCACCTTACGGTCTAATTTTCAAGATTTCTTGGTTATGAAGAAGAGTTACAAATAATTTAAAAGGCAATGAAAATGAGTTTCTCATCTTTATGTGAATCCAAAAACTCTTAATTAATCATAAAAACATAGGGATTTTTTTTCTTAATAACATCATGTCACTTTTCTTCTTTGCTGGTTATAAAGGGAGGCGACTGAATAAAGGATAAACATGGAAATATAAAGAAAATAATGAATTTTAAAAAAATGAGAAATAAGATATGAAGAAGAGTGAGGCTATGCAATTAGCTATTTATATTTTTTTTATTTTATGATTAAGCCAAAAAAATCCATCCAGGCATGATGAATCATGTTACTGTTTTACCTTTCATTGTGTTTGTGTGAATTTGGCAATTAGAGATTGTGTTTGCACATGATCATGCTGAAAAAAATCACAATATGCCAAATATAAGCAACATGATAAGTATCTGCTTATAAAGCTGAAATAAAAATGTGATCAGAATATTTCCTTGTTTAATGTCCATCTTGCTCTTTCATAAAATTAATTTTAACATGACTGTCTTCTTTCAGGTATTACAGGTTTTCTCCGTCATTCCTATCTAGGAAATTTCACAATGAAGAAAGATCACATTATGAGAAGTTTTATTGGTTGTCATGTATCTTGTGCAACTTCAGAGCACTTGTTTAAATCATTTGAATGGGTCAAGACTTTGAAGTTTAAATATGCTCTGAAGGGATCAAAGGATCAAGGATGAATTGCAGTTAATGATGTTTTCAAGTTCCCTCTTTAAGTGACTTTTATGAACAAAAAGAACTACAAAGATTTGCCTTTGAGTGAGTAGTTTCAAGGTCTGTAATTGAAAACAAATGTACAAAACACTGTAGCATTGAAGTAGGCATGCATATGAATATATTAAAATACAATTTTTGAAACACTGTATCTGTACTTACCAGATGATACAACCAAACTGTAAGTAAATAAATATTTCTTATTACATTACCATTTATTGATCATGTTCTTTAGGTTAACCAAGGGGGAATTTTCTTGGATGCAAAACACATTGCTTCCCTTGCCCTTGAGTAGAGAGTTCATTCATAACACCTGCTAATGGAGAAAAACAGGTCCTTCCCCCAAGGACTACTTAACAGAAAGACCTCCTCTGAGAGTGTTTGCAGGGGAAGTAAACTGAATTAAAGTGTTGCTTGCATGTCAGTTACAAAACATTTTTTTAGATAAACTAAAAGTTGATAAATTTTAACACTGCAGAGACTACGCATTCATATTTGGAACTATAGTAAGAAGAGAACTAAATCATGCAGTCAATGAGTCAGCTTCATGTAGGCAGTCCTCAGACTAGGGTAAAGAAGCTTTACTTAGGGACATTGCTAAAGAGTTTTATTACCTTCAGCATCAGAGTTGCAGGCTTTTGTAATACAACCTCTTTTCCAAAGGAGCATGTTAAGTGCTATTGCACAAGATGGTCTGCCAGAGGAGGATTGGTGAAGTAGAAGACCAGTAGTGACAATGGGTGAAAAGTGACCTGTGAAATGAAGCAAATACTAAAAGAAATGTTGAAAGGCTGATGAGAACCTTCCTTGCAGCTACTGAGTTGCCATCACTTAAAGCGGAGATAGATAATAAAGCACAACAACATTATATATTCTTTACTTTGAAGCCAAGAGTTCTCAGGAGGAAAAAATTTCTAATTCTGACAATGACTTCTCATTGGGGAGAAGGCTGGGGAGATGGGTTGGGGCTAGCTTGCTCTTCAGTAATTTGACATTAAATTTTCCATTTTATGTAAGTATTGTTGTGGGAATTCACTGTTTGTCAGTGTGGAATTATATTTAACTCATTATTGGGTGATCAAATGGTATGAGTAAGCTTGCCATATTTTCAGGTAAAAACTTGAGCTAGTGTCATAAGAAGTTATTTGAGTATTTGTTGTCATTTTGTTCTAAGTATGAATTTTTAGGAACTTAACCTGGCTTTTGCTGCAAACTGAAAGTACTGGGCAGAAGAATTTATTACTGGTATCTATACAGAGTTTTCTTAATCAGTGATTGAATATTGCTGTGCAAAGAGAAACAGGTGATAGGCAAGATGCAGAATATTAGATTAAATAAAAATTTGGAGAACACAGGGTTTAGCTTTGATCAGTTTTAAGAAGCTGCAGCTGTAAGGCTGACATTCTTAGTTTGGCTATTTTTGTAACTGATCATTAAGAAGTTTCAGAAAGAATATTACAGCTCTATGATTTACATTCCTGAATGATGAAATTACTTATTTTTCTAAATCTTCTTCATTCTATCCCTCTTGTAACAGATTACATCTTAGCAGCAAGATGGGCAATTTTGCCATCTGCTCTAAACTTAAGATAGACTTAAAATGAGCAGTTATTTTAAGTTAAGTCACATGACCGACAACACAAAGCAGAACTTAGATATCAAACTTTAAGTATTTCATAAGCCATTATGTTATATATATATATATATTTAAAATCACTCTTCAGAGATGCACATGAACTACAAGAAAAAGTTCAGAAGTTCACGTGAGTGTAAGAGGTCTATGGTATTAGTGTGGACCAATATATATCTAATGGCATACATATTTTGACTAGTTCCCTGTCCTACTACCTTGGATACTTAATCCAAACAGTTGTCATCTGGAAGTAGCTTTGAAATGAAACCCCTCAGATATAAATGCTTAGTTTTTTAATGAGTGTCTGGTCTGCTGTACTGTACCTTGCAATAAAATGGTCTGTACAACCAGTCAGCCTGCAAAGATGAGGAAAAGCAGAAATCGGTACTACTGACTGGTTGGACAGAAGAGCACTCCAGTCTTTTGACACTTGTATGCCTGCATTGCATCCAAACTTTCTGGTCACCTAACTATGCACACCCCAAGAGTATTTTCAGGATTGGTTTTGCTGCATGCCTGGCAAAACTGTCAGTCAATGCTAGGCATGGGTATAGGGCATGAGAGAAGATATTTCCAGTTGGCAGTATGAGCAAAGCTACCCTATTTTAAGGAGGTGATAGAGTTTAATGACATGGTGGGGAGAGAATATTGTGCCAGATAACTTGCCCTCAGAGCCAGGGGACAGAAACTGGGCCATTTTCTTTATTGCTATAGATATTATCTGTGTAACTATGTCATTTTATGAAACAATATAATGAGATCTGACCAAGCAACATGGACCAGCTCACACAAGCATTGCTTTAAATTAACCACCATGTCAGAATTTTCTTGGGAAGAACTTGCTGGAGTGATCCAAAAGCATCAGAGATACTGAAGCAATAGTTAAATAGTGTAGGGCTCAAGTTCCTTGCTTGGTTTACCTTTATTTAAAGAAAGATCACTTTATATAGCTATAGCCCATGATACAAGTGAAGAATACCATCTCTATTACATCTATCATTAAACTAAGCTAAGGAGATTCTACATAAATCTTTTGAGATTTTGTAATCCTGCTGGCACCCAAAAATAATTTCTAAGGGAAGTGTTATTCACTGCATTAAAACGTGAGAGGCTTGGCAGAAAAATGGGATTTTTTTCTTCTTCTTGTAAACAACTGACAATGACTATTTTGTGGGTTTTTTTTCAATACTGTGAAAGAAAACAAAACAGACAGATTAATTTTCTCCCTTCTCCTGGAGGAGATTGCTGGTTTAAATGTAAGCAATCAGATCATAAACACTATGTAAAATTAGTATTCGGATTGCTAATAGTTGCAGGTGGAGGGGAGAATAGTCTTGTTCTGCTCTACAACTCTCCTGTCAGTCTAATCTTGGTCCTGTTCAAACACACACAAAAAGAGCCAGAATTAGCTACTGGGCTACAAATGAGTCAAACCTTTTGCCATGTTATATTTATTTACTTTATCTGTTCTTTGTTTCTACAGATTTTTGGCCAACTTATCTCTCCACAGCTATTAGTACAAGCTGAGAGACTATATTCATACCCAGCTAGTGTTGCTTTTATCATTGCTCTAGGTACAGATGTTAATGTTTCCTTATATTCCTTCTTGAAGTCCTCTGACCAGCTAAAAATCCTACCTCTATTGATGTAATACAATAAACTGTCCAGTCTGTGGGCTTAATTCAACATCTGCCAAAAAACCAGCACAAAGACATGGGGCCAGCAACTAGATACTTTGGACCTGCGTCTTAAATAAAGGCAATTCAGATTTTGTTACTGCTCTTTACCTTATTAGTTGCAGATTACAGGAGGGAAATCATGGAGACATTTAACTAGATTATATTTAGAAGCAAACTGTGGGTTTAAAAAAACAGATGACTAACTGACTAATTTCCTAGAGCTAGAAGAATCTGTTACAGTTAGACACTGGCTGTATCCAAACCTATTCTTGGAGCACATCAATATGAAAGAAATTTTTAGCTCTTATATAAGCTTTTAAATTTTGTTAAGGGATGTTAGAAGCTGCAATCTCCTCCATCTGCCCCAGCCCAGGACTCTCCTGCCCAGCCTCTGGAGCCCATCACCGTGCCTGGGGGACACGAGCTCTCTGCCCAGTCTGAGGGACACAGCTGCCACTGCTCCCTTTGCAGGATCCCTTGGGCATACCAACACAGGCTCTCTACCCACCTGAAACCCTTGCCCAGACCCTAGACTTCCCTACTCCCTTGATGGTCCAGCATGCAGTTTGCCAGTGAATCTATATGCATACCCCATGCACATTTAGTTTGGGGAAAGTACAGACACTTGCTCCCAGCAGCTGGCATCCAGCACATGGGCTGTGACCACTCCAGCCACTCTTGCTGAGCCCCTCACTCACCTCACTCATGCCTGTCCCCACTGTAGCTATTTTTCAGGACATACACCCTTCCCACCCCAGCCACTGGAGGTTAAAACCCCTGCTCTCTCCAATAGCTGACACGGGCCAGGGGCACCCACTCCCCCAGACTGACACCAGCAGCTGGCACCAAATCCTCATTTTCCTTAGTATCCCATTTGACTAGGTCCTTGATCAGATAATCATACTAAAATAAATATCCCCATAATCCACATACCCTCACCAATTAGTGTAACTGACATGATATGTTTCTCCTTACTGCCTCCCTTATCACTTGTTCATCAAATTTGCATCTATGTAGGTTCTTGTTCATAGCTCCCTTCTTTTCTCATTATACCCTTGTGGCAGGTTGACCTTGGCTGAACGCCAGGTGCCACCAAGCCGCTCTGTCACTCCCCTCTTCAACAGGACAGGCAGGGAGAGAATGAAATGGAAAAGAAAGAAAACTCATGGGTCAAGATAAAGGCAGTTTAATAAAAAAACAAAAGCAAAGGCCACGCGCAGTAGCAAAAGGAAAACAAGATTTTATTCTCTACTTCCCATTAGCAGGCAATATCCAGCCACTTCCTGGGAAGTAGGGCTTCAGTACACATAGTTGTTGCTCTGGAAGACAAAACGTCATAAAAGACGAATGCCCCTCCTCCTCTTCCTTTTCACTTAGTTTTTATATCTGAGCTGATGTCATATGGTATGGAATATCCCTTTGGTTGGTTTGGGTCAGGTGTCTTAGCTACGTCCTCTCCCAAGATCTTGCTCCCTTCCAAGCCACTGGTGTGTGTGTGGGAAATGTTGGAGACACAGCCTTGATGCTGTTCAAGCACTGCTCAGCAGTAGCCAAAACATTGGCATGTTATCAACTGTTTCTACATACCAACAGAAAACACAGCATTATGCAGCTTGACCCAATACGACCCTTCTGTCTGTAAAAGGTCTTTGGACAGATACCCTTTAAGAAGCAGATATTCTTTCCTTCCATATACCCTTTCATATTTCATTTTGATTCATCATGCATGTAAAGTTACCTGTACACTTGAGTATATTACTGGATTATTCTGTTGAAAGATAATATCGTCATTCATGAAGTGTAGTAGAATTACAATATATATTTATATAACTGTTTTCACAGATTTCACTGTTAGGATTATAGTGAAAATTATGTTTTCTGAGATTTTTTATTAGTTTTTTTTAGGGATTTTTTTTAGATTAGGTCATATTTTTCTGGTTTTGCATTTTTTTAGAGCATCCAATAAAATGATAAAACTAAGAATAGCTCTAGAGGAGTAAATTGGTTAAACTGTAATAACACCTTTTCCAAATATGAAATTGCTTTCTTTGGTAGTTCAAATTAAAAAGAGAGGCACTTCAGTTATACATTCCACTATTTAAAATTAATCTGTAGCTCAAGATAATCTGGTAATTATCCCCCTTTCAAGCAAAACTTCCTACAGAAAAGTAGACTAATTCTTCAGATTTTTAATGGCTTCTGATTAGTGGCATCTGTTATTGGTCAGCACGGTTGATTCTCTCACATATTCTCTCTTCTCTCCAGCTGCTGTTGCACAATATTTTTCCCCCTTCTTAAATACGTTACCACAGAGGTGCTACCATCATTGCTAATTGACTCAGCCTTGGGCCAGTGGATCCACCTCGGAGCCGGCTGGCATTGTCTCTATCAGACATAGGGGAAGCTTCTTGCAGCTTCTCACAGAAGCCACCCTTGTAGCCCCGTTGCTACCAAAACCTTGTCATGCAAACCCAATACAAAAAGCTTTTCCTTATACCCAGTCTGAACCTTCAGTTTATGTCCATTGTATTCTACCCTCCCACTGTGTACTGCTGTGAGTCTTCTGCATAACCTCTTCTTAGGTTTCCAGGCATCTGCTGGTAGGTCTTACAGTAGCTGCCTCTTCTCCAGGCTGAAAAAGGCAGAAATACTGAAGAATGAACAATGTATAGTGATGGTGATTCCACTCCAAACCCATGCAAGTACATCTAGAAGGACTTTTAAATGAGATCAAAGCTTTTTTTATTGTTGTTGTTAACTTTTGCTTCAAGTAATTGATTAAGCATAGTGAAAACCATGCTGTCTACATGTCTACAGACATGCAATGTAGACGTCCAAGAATACATTTACAAAATTAATACATGCTTTCACATCATGTTAGATTGTTGAATTGTAGTTCATTGGAAATGTTAGGGGTCAAATAAAGAGAATTTTTACTCAAATGCAAATTTGTACTGCAAATGTGGAACCCGTTGACCTGTATTTTTAGACATTTATACATCAAAAGTTAAAATAAAGCTGGGGGAAGAAAAGAATATGACCATGGAAATTCTTAGAAAAATTACAAGAAGCAGCATAATAATACTTTTCTTACTTATTTGCCATAATCCATTGTTGATATTTATTAAACTTCTAGAGGAAAGATGGGAAATAATCTAGCCTTAACTGAACCCTCTTTTGAAGAGGGCAGAACATGAGTTCAATCCGGTTCTAGCCCCTTGCAAACAAATTGTATTTTGGATGACTTTCCAGATTTTTCCTTCCATGTTTCTTCAAAGATTGTTTTGATTGATTCAGTGCAACTAGATCATCACATGCATACATTCTTATATGTTTATTCAGCAAATGTAACGCTGGACTGTCTTTAATGAACCAAGGTGAGATTTTGTGTAGGTGGTTTTAAAATGAGGCAGTTGCAAAGATGGATACATAATATTCTATCTCTCTCTACTTAAACCAGTTTTTAATTTAACGTATTCCTTTTTGATTTTCATATAAATATATATGTAAATCGAATTATTCAACATTCACTTTGAAATATATATGAAACAAGAACACTTGTATTTACAAGTGAATTATCATGAGTTTAAACAAAGTTACTGCAGTGTGTCAATATTGTTTACATGAAAATAAATGTTTTTCTTGTCATTATTTTGACCTGTAATATGGGATAAATAATCTGAATATGAAAATAAAAACCCATAGGATGAATTAAAGCCATTTTAGTCATCTTGAATGAGGTATTTTTTTAATGGAAAAGCAAAATGACAGCTTGCAATGACCCAGAAGTTCACGTCTACTTCCTCATTTCAGGCTGGTGAAAAAAGAATCTTTATTTGGATAGTTGTTCTAAACATCAAAATTTTTTTAACATTTTTTTGTGACTTGCAAATCTGAAAAGAAAACACAGCTCAGTTTGTGTTAAGGAGGATGTATATTTACCTGAAATTTAAATATTCTCAAATTGTATTGATTGGTTTTTACAAAGGTTTTATGAATAAAAAATAAACTTTCAAATTTTGAAATGCTGGAAATAAACTTCACCTATTTTTTAATTAATCTATTTATCTCCCAAAGAGGTTTTACAAAGTTTAAATCAGTCCCTTAAATGCTTTGGTGTGGTAAATAATAAATAACATAAACTATTCCATGATTCTATAAAAAATGAGACTGCATCAAAAGACTGAAAATAACCGCCCAGATGATATTAATGAGATTAATGAGTCTGAGATGTTATAGGTGTCCTGTGCAATGTGTTCAAACCAGTGAAATAGACCCACAGAAGCATGAAAGTAATTTATTCCAAGTGTGGGAAATGGTAATATTTTGTTAATATGTAGTATTTTGTGAAGCTGAGAATCATTGCAGCCTACGTATTCTCTTTCATAAGGCATTAAAACAGATACAGTAATTTTAAAAATTTTACAGCAGATTTCTTTTCCCAGTAGATTATGATTATCGAGGATGGAAGAGTGGTGTAATAAAATCCCATAGGAAGACCAGCCAGCCTTTAAGACTACTGTAGAAAAGTAGGTAATGACCCTTCCCTTTCTGGGACCTAATTTTTAAGCTGTTGACCACTATACCCTGACCCAAGAAAAAAAAATGGGCATTCACTTAATTTTAAGCATTTTCTAAACCACAGAGAGGAATCGCTTGGTGTACATAAGTGCACGATCTGCTGCATTGAAGTTACTTCCACTTCCTACCCAGGAATGATGAGATCAGAGAAGGTAACTTGTTTTTCTTTTGCGTTTATGAAAGCTATGGAGTTTGTCTCATATTAGTATGAAGCAGTGATTCCCTGCACCATTAATTTAACCTTCAGAAAAAGTCAATTTAGTATCTGCCATTACTTTTTCTTGTTTGCTCTAATCCATTTAATTTATTTAAGTCAAATTAATGTAGTAAAAAGTATATTCCATACTGCATACAAGGGCTGTTTTGGGATATCACTTTCCTAACTAACTCTTTCTGCCTATTTAATCCCTATCATCACAGTCTAACTAACTTAGCAAAGATATGCAACAAAACATCTGTCCAAAAAGTTATTCACAGCTGCAGTTTATAAAGGAAAGAAAAAGAAAACAAACCAACAAACCTAGCAAAAGTAACATTTAAATTCCTTCACAGAAGTTTACATTTATTACATTGTTGTCTCATTTTTAAATAACCACTACCTGATGAGAGCTTACTGGTAGAGTTGGTTTGCATTTTTTGTTGTCTCATTGCCATTAAATAGATCTTCTGTTGCGAATGGATTCAGTATGGCACATTGACATTTCGGTCAAAGTGTGAGGGCTAAGGTAGCATTAAACAGAATTATGTTTTTCTAGAGAAAAGTCCAATAATGAAAATAAATTTTTAACCACCACCTCAAGCTTTCTATGGTAAATAGAACTTTAGCTTATTCTGGCATCTTTTTTACATATAGACAAATTCCATAATTTATTCCACTCAAAATGGCTGTGTGGACATATTTTCCCACCAATCTTGGTTGTTGCATTATAACAGACATTTAATTCGGCTACTTCCACTGTTATTTTATGATGTACTATGTATACTGATTCACATCAACTGAAAGCAGAAATGAAGCTCCAGAGCACTTTCTGGGCCTTAAACTGAGAAAAAATTAAGAACTTATCTCTTACAAGTGTATGTCTGAATGTAGACTAGTTGGCCATGTCCATTGTAGCTTAAACTGTGGGTGAATCACAGCAGACAACTAAAACTTGCAAATTATAATTCTTTTGTTTCCATGTATAGGAAAGGAAATTGGTTTAGTTGTCACAAACTTAAAAGACTTAAAACACACTTAAAAACATATACCGTTTGGATTTTGTATATTGGTTCTTCAGTGAAGGCAATTTAACCTGAACTTGAAATTTTTGTAACATATTAATATGGAAAAAAATGAACAAAATGTGCTTTGATGATGATTTGTTCTGCAGTACTGGATAACTTCAGTGTGTTCCAGTTTTCATAAAAGGAAATGCTAGAAGTTAGCACCACTGGTTTAAGACATTGTGTGGTTGACTCACATGCACAGACTGAAGTAATTTCTGTAGACTTTAATACAGTCAAGCTAGATTATTATTAGCAGTCTAAAATCACGGAAATTTAGGGATGGAGAGGACTCCAAGAGATTAACGCCTTCAGGGAGGTATGCATATATAAATTGTCCCTGATAGACACGACTATAACTTATTTTTTATTCTCTAAATAATTCCAGTGAATGGGATATTTCATGCCTCATGGATTTTTTTTCCCTTTAAATCTTGTTCCCCAAATACTAGAGTTTGAGCAGACTTATTTCCTGACATGTAAGTGGTGCATGGTGCACTAGGGTCATCAGTTAACGTTCTTCTGCCCCAGAGCGTGTGGTCCCACTCCACTCTGGCTCCCATTCCCACTGGCTTCTGATCACTCTCAGTGCCCTTCTGTCTCTGCCTTGCACCATTTACTCTTCTCACACACTTACCCTCACATCCAGCTTTTTGGTCTTCTCTGCTTGGCTCTTGCTTTCTTCCTCAATCTGCCATGTAGATATTAGTGAGGGAACACCAAGGGAATAATGTGGATAAGGGGCATTGCATGAGAGTAAATATGGGTAAAATCTACCATATGTTGCTTCTGCAGGCAAAAAGGTTTGTTGGAGCTCTGGGACAGGAATGCAAGCTGGGAGCAGAAGTGAGCAGGGAAGAAAGAGAAGATACTAGAAAGGAAGGTATATGTTCCTCAGATGCAAATTATATTTTTACAATTCTGGGGATTACTGCAGGTAAGAATAATTGCAGTGAAAGCCTCACTGAGCTTCTGCTACCCTGTGAGAGAGCAGCTCCAGCACAGATGGAACCTGCAGGACACCTAGGTGATAATTCTAACAAGATCATAATTATGTATGAACCCTGCTTCTTTTAAAGCTTAATGATTTTGTAGTATATAGATGACTATACTGATATATATCTAGGACAATTAAAGGACTGTGCCATATTTCAAAGCTGTTCTTCATCAGCTCAGGACAAGTAGATTTTTCCAGTGAAAGTTGTTAGGGTTTTTTTTAACGTGGGCAAAACTATTTAGTTTCCACCAATCTTGACGTACACCAAGAACTTCCTCATTCTACTCCGTAACAGTTAACTTCAAATAGATAAATTCTGGAAAAGTTATAGTCAGTAGAAAAGGATTATACAACAGTAAATAAATACTGGTAATCCTGAAATATAGCTACCATGCATATGTAATAAATTCTTTTTGCTTTTTCTTTTCTAAAATATAAGAATAATTTACCTCATGGTTCATTTAAAGTATAATTTAAGCACCGACTGTTATAACAGGTACATATGGCATGATTACTACTAGGCAAAGAAGCACAGACTAATTATCTAAATCAGTTATCAAAAAATAATTATTCTGAGTATGAAGAATTCTGATTTATATGACAAATCTAAGAGCAAAGGATATGCAAACCTAAAACCTAAAAATCGTAACACTGAATGCCGGTAAACTACACTATATCACATGCTCACTCCTCTTAAAGTTAATTTTTCATGCACAAAAGTCAGAATGCAGCAGAAGTGTTTTCCAGAGCGAATATTTAAAAGTAAGCTCCCATATCCTCCATTTGGCATGAGGTTTATATGATGATGAATTTAGCATCATTGTTGGAAGTTATTGACATGGATATACACAAACTGTTTTTTGTTTCTCTTTAAGTAAACCAAAGCTGATTTTGATATTTCATTGAAGCTTTTAAGTTTGAATTTGAGAGTCTGACCTCAAATTAGAAATTTGACCTCAAATCTCTGGAACATCATAATCATGATGCATAGTGAAAATCAAGCTGAATGCATGAGAAAAATCATTGCCTCCCAGATGCTGAACATTGTTTATTCGGTTTTGAATGCCAGGTCAGTTTCTCCTGTTCAGTGCAATGCAACACCAGCTGAAGTACTTTAATTTGTTTTTAACCCTGTGGACAAACTGGTCTAATGAGATACTGTAAACTGTTATCTAATTTTTGTTAAACATGCTCCTCAGATGTAAATAAAATGTTCTCAATGGAACATTAGGAACCAACATTTTACCCACAATACTTTTCATTTTTTCTATGATGACTAACAGTTTCCATGTCAACTACGTACAGTGAAGAGGTTTTCATGCCATACAGTTTACAGAACCATCTGTGTACTCCAAGGACTGCCTTGATGTGCACTGAAAATGCAAACTTGTTTTGTGAAAGGTTAACGTGGCAGAAAAATATATCAAAAACTATCTACTGATATTCCCAAAACGAATTTTCCAGATGTTCATGTCAAATTCTTTTTGTTATTATTGGATAATACCATTTAACTTTAGAATGAAGTTATACGTGATTCTTTTTTTTTTTTTTTTTTTCCCCAGCAAGCTGTGATAACTGTGTTGTAGGCAACTAGACAGAATCTGACTTACTATGGAATTGAATAATAATTTACATCTAAAAATATCCATTTAGGGTGTTCTTTATGTAAAGGAAGATTCAGCTTGCAATACTATCCAAAGTCATATCAGCCTCAGAGAATAACTGAAGCAAAGAAATATTATTTAAGAAATTAAATTCAGGAGGCTCTGATTCTACAAAATATTTTGCTGTTGTAGAATGAACTTATCTTTCCCTCATAGGAATTTTACTAAAATCATGTTCTTTTTATATTTTGTTGCTAGTATTTTTTTTTTTTTTTTAGTCTTGTGAATTTTGTATTACTTCCTGCACATAGGATCATCTGCAGGAGCTTCAGATTCCCTTTTCCATTTGCTCAGTATCTGACTATGAATATTAGATACAAGGATTAAGCTTTCCTGCTGCAAGGTGCAGAGTTGCAGCTCCTGGTTCTATTTTAAATGGGGAAAATCCAAATCTATTTCTAGCTCTTTAAAGTAGTGATTGACATTCAGGGCGGGATTCACTTATTTTAACTTCATCTGTCTTTGTTTAACTGCACAGCTGTCCTTCACCCTTTATAGCTCATGGAGACAAGCCGTTCCAGAAGGCAGTAGTTCCTACCTACACAGAGCACAACTGAATGTAGAGGGAACCCAGAAGGCTTAATTTTTAGAGCTTTTAGAGCTACATTTGGGTATGATGAATTCTAACCTTAAATTACATGCTGCCTATCTCAGATAGATGAATATGATTTTTGAGATATGCTCGTACTTGGTATGATGGTCTAGTTGCAGCTAGAAATGACTCCATGTAGAACATAGGAAAACTCTAAATTGCTGTCATCAGATGTTGTTTGAAATGTGTGTTTGAGTCATCCATGCACAATTGGAAATATGACACAGGACCTACAAGAGACTCACTTCTTTTTGAAGTGGCAGCTGCAGTCTTGATGAGTTACATGAAGCATCTCAAATGACACAATAGATGCATAATCTTGAGTAACTCCTAGCTTATAAATAAACACTTAGAATTAAGGATAAGTGAATCTCAGTCTTGTTATCTCTCTGTGTTAATTCATTTTAGTTATGGTTGCAAAGGACTTCTACAGAAAGGAATGAGAATGACAGTTTTTATCTTCTCTGTATAGCAGGGCAATCTTCTGAGAGTTCTTAGATCTAAGTTTGAATCTGTTGATGTGAAGAAAAAATTGATGCTACATCTCTTTTTCTCTAGGTAGGTGCTGAAATGACTAACCTAGACTATCATAAAAAGGAAGGAGGAAAAGGAAGCAACTTGACTACCATTGTCCCTAAATTTGGAAAGAAATATATTATGGTCTCTCCTCTGACTATGAAATGACTACATATAATGTCCTGAAAGTATAAAGTGCAAGATGCAGAGGGGCCTTGAGGAGTGAAATAAGGAGAAACTTAGAAAGTACCATATATTCAGCATTTCTTAATGGGTAGCTAGATCACTGACACTCAGCATTACATAGGGATGTTGGATATGTAATTCAGAGTTTGATTTCTGACATGAGAGTCAGGTGCCCAAATCTCATTTTGGATCTAATACAGAGTCTTCTTTCTCCAGCTATTTTCTGCTTTTGGATGAAAAATTACCTTTTGCACCACTGGCAAAAGCAAAGAAGATGCAAACAGTTGGACTTGCCATTAGAATTTTATTCCTTAGTAGACTACTATAATTTTTAGATTTCATTGATTTCAGTGAAACTTCACTAAGATAAAACAGGAAGGAGAATTTCCTTCTCAGTTGTAATTGGTGTCATATATGCTGTTCGTACCTTAAACTCACTCTGAGTCATTACTTAAACACTATACCTTTTAAAAATATTTCTGGTTATTTATTTTTAAAGTAAAAAGCAAAGGCAAAGGTATTTGAATTTGAATTTGAATTTAAACAAAAGATTCTTCCCTTCACAGGCAATAATCTTTCATGCATTTTATCCTGCAGCCAAGTGGTTATTTTGAAATAACAGTGTCTTACTCATTTCCATGGCAATAAACAATGCTGGCATCGCAGTCTGAAGCCATGACCATTCTTCCGTCCCATGAGCGCTGCCTTCTTACCAAGAAGAATTTTGTTTCTCCTGTTCTTATCAAAACAATATTTTGTTGTTTCTCCTTACTGTTATGATCCTGGCAACTCTTCCCCAGCTCTTCCATTTTCTTTGAATTGAAACATAATGAATGAAATAATTTTAATCAATTAGAAATAATATAATTGTCCTTAGGCTGTGTGGATTTACTGCCTTCCTTCCATTTCTCTTCTCTTGATATTCCCTTTTGTCTTTTGATTTATTTCTCTCTTATCTCTGTACCTTTTTCTTTCTCTTTTATGGCAGGGTTACAAACCTCTTTCTTTCTTTTGTCCCTTGCCTTAGCAGTGATTTTTCATTGCCTTCATAGCTTCTCTGTAAAGACTTGCAGCTGCATTCCCATGGCTCCTCTTCATCCTGGCACCAACCCACACAGTTTTTTTTTCTAGCAACTCTCGCCTGCTTGTTGTGATGGTGGGTGTCACATCACTAGTCTGTCAGTGCTTTTGTTAATTAATAGAGACAATGTTAATTGAGGAGTGATTTTGTTAATAGATGTGTTAAACCTCTAAATACACCCTGAACTCAGTGTTTTCTCTAATCAGAACATTTTCCCACTGAGCTAGTTCATGGAATTCATTAAAGTTTGGTGCCTTCTAGCTTGCATTCCAACTGCCTACAAGTCATTATAGTTTAGGTCTAATGATAAACTTGATGCCAAAATCAGAACAATTTCTGAAGCCTGACTGAAGACTCGAAAAAATCTGGATGAACTTGACTCATTCTTAAGTAAAAGTAGGCTGCTTCATGTCTGTTGTTGCAAACCACTTAAAATTCAGTGGTTGTACAGAGATGGTTCAAACTAAGACAAAGAGCACTTCATTCAGTTTTGTATTGATAACTCTTACCATACTACACTTCTAAGTCATTACACTGCTACTACTACACTATTAAGACATCCTTTAATTGGACTACACTTTCCTGTTACCATGGAAATCATCCTGGCACATAGGAGCTCAGAATAAAGTTGAATGCTTTTTAGCATTTAAAATAGACAGTCTCAGTTTTTGAGTCTGTATTTAAAAAATTGCAGAAGGTGCTCTAGTTCATTTCTAGAGTGCAGTTAGCTGCACACTGAAGACTGTAGGAAGCTAAAGGCTGAGAATAGGAGGTAAAGGATGGTAAAAGCATTTGCACAAGAGAAAAATGTGCGTGACAAAGAGTTCTGGACCATCCTATTTGGTCACTCGGTATACTTAACAGAGCAAACAACATCCCCGGAAAAGAATCCTTCCCAACCCTAACTAGACATCCAAAAACAAATGAGCCTTTGCCAATTACAAAAAGAAGTAACTGATTCAGATACATAACCATTAGGTATCTACACCCAGCGATATCTAACTATGGAATATGTCATATATTAAATGTTAACTACTGATTAACTGTGAACAGAGACAGTTGGATGAACCACTAGATGGAAAAGTGCCATTGTCTTGAATTCTGTAATTTGAATTTAAGATTATCGATTTGCTTTCCTTCTCTTCCAAATTGTTTCTCTTTGATCCCAAAACACTTTGCTGTGGTTTTGATCCCCCTCTTCTGCACGCATGTGTAAGATCTTCTTTTGTGGGATGTGATTATAAAAGGTCACAGTTTTTAGCCTGGCATTGTGACATACCTTGCTGTACCTTGAAACAGTTACACTCTGTAAAGTTATCTAAGTAATGACTGTTCTTGTAAGAAAATCTGCCTTCGTTTTGTACTTACACATCCTAAAAAAAATAGTAGGAGACTGGCTTTGTGACACCACCTTCAGGTATAAAGCAATTCTCAAGGTTGTTGTCTTCAATGTGGTCTGGTAGGACAAAATATCGTACACAGGGAATTTGTTACTGTGAAATTAGAAAAGAAATATTTTGTGTTTTCAGTTCAATTTAGAGGACCAGTGGAAAAGGGAATTTAAATAATAAAACTGACAAATGAAAAGGTGAAATGGTAGAGGATATATTTTCCAGCTGTTACAAATAACGAAAAGTATATTAAAAGCTACTTTTCAAAAAGAAATGCAGCAAGGCCTTTTTATTTGTTTGACACTACACTTATGATTCTTTTGAGCACCTTTCAAAACAAATTACTTTTGCATCATTCATAATAAATTTTATAACTTTTTTCTTTATCATGTGTAGTTACAACTTTTATGATGAGAGCAAAGCTTGAAAGAAAATATTGCATTCGCATATTGTTTGTATTAAGGAAGAAAAGGCTGTGACATTCAGGAGTAGAACTCCCTATTAAATATCAATATAAGGCAAGTGAATTAAGATAGTGCCTGATAACACAAAAAAATCCTATTAATTAATTGTATTTAAGTTGTAATAGAGAAACAGAAAAGCACTTGTCTGGCTATAAACAGGACTTTTGTAAAGTGGTTTTCAATAATTACAACACAGAAATGATTGTATCCAAAAGAAATTTTCAGCTTTTATTCTGCATTTTTTTTTGGCTGTTGGTAAAAAGCAACCTTCACAAACATAAGATTTCTAATGCAACATTGTTTAATTTTAACATATTAATAAAAGAAAAATAATTAATGGCTATGTCTAGTTGTTCTGATTTTAACAAAGACAGCCTGCATAAGTTCGGGTTTGATTTATTTACTTACTTAATGCTATTCTTAAATATCTGGCAACAATTTGTATATCAAGACATATTACTGTATGTTGGTATCTTCTTTCCTAAACTAAAGAAAAAATTGCACACATGTTTGTGAGGGGTTTTTGTTGGTTTTTTGGTTTGGGTTTTTTTCCCCCCCAGTACAATTCATTAATTAGCTTTTTATTCTGTTGAAATGATGGAAAATTCTAGTTAATTTTTGTGAAATATTTTGAAAACATACATTTTAATATCAACTTTTGACATTAGTAGTCTAACAGGTCTCATTATCTGAAATAGCCTGAAAGTATATGAGTGTGCATCCTCATAGGAAGGGATAATGAGACATAAAGAATAGACCTATATTGACTTTTAAATAGGATTGTCATTAAAACAATGGGTTTAATTTCAAATATATTTTTATATTTTTAATGAACAAGCCATTTTAACTGAAAAGCAAAACTGTTCCTAAACTGACTACTTGCTTTAAAGGCATGAACTGCAACAGTTTTTGACCAAAGTTGGAAAGCCATCAATTTCAATGGTAACATTAAGGAGCTCAAGAAAAAAAAAAAAAAGAATTTTCAACTCTTTTCTAGTTGTTTATGCAATTCACTGTTGAAATTCTCCAGAAAAGGGCCATTCCCTTTATTTGTTTCACAGAACAGAGGCATTTGATCTACATTTTCTCTTTTAAAATATAAGAATATCGATCTGAGTCACACCCTCTTTTACCATTCCAGGCAATTCACCTGTGGTTTTCACTTTGATTCTTTGAAGTATATCTAAGAAGTAATCTTCTTTTTGATAACTTACTGGGGACAATCTCTCCTGTGCTTTTAGGAAGCACAGAACACAGGTTTTATAGCCCAGAACTTGAGGATAACATTTTTGTGTCACCTGATCCTATTTACAGAGATGCTGAGACAGAGTTACAGTCTTATTGTGTTTTTCAAGGTATAGATATTATTTACTTCAAAAACTCTTCTGTATAGCTCTTCTAACAGTAGGTTTGATTTTATTCTTATAATTGCTGATGGTATTTTCAAAGTAGTTATCACTTTGTTGCTAAATAATTTAGCTCTACTCTGTTGGACCAGGACCCACTCCTGTGTTTGTACAAACAATGAACATTTATTTCACTCCTGGGGTCTCTCTTGGATTCACAAAACTAGAGTGTTCCTAAATAAAACATAGGTCCAACTCTGATTCTAGGGACTAGTCACAAAAAGCAATGTAAATAAGACAACACAAACATTTAGTTTGACCCACACCTTAGACAGTGCTCCAAAATTGTCCCAGCAGGTTTGGCACACCTGCAGGTCCCTATACCACACCATAGGGTATGTAACATATACCAGAACTTAATGTTATAAAAAAAAAAAAAAATATTTTGGTGGGATTCAGCATTACTATTGCAATGTTTTGGACATATTACACTGGGCAGAGGGGGTTAAATAAATAAATAAATAAATAACCACATAGAAAATAATTATTACATCTTAGTGTCACAGAAGTGGTGGATGAGGCTGGAAGACCCAGTGCTGTAGAGTCCATACATAATAGATAGTATCTAATTTTTTGTGGAAGAGAAAATCTCTTTCCTCTCCACAGAAAGCCTTGAACAGTGTCATTGCAAGCTGCTCCTCGTCACTTGTCCTAGGGCTTGGGGTCACTCCTTGGGTCCAATAAACTTAGCAATGAAGATTTAGCTAGGGTATGTCTGCAATGATAAGCAAGAAAGGGCAAAAGACTTTGGTCATATAATGCTATGCCTATTTGTAAGATACCAGGGCCTGTTATTCTCTGCAAGAAAATGGCACAGCCCACAATGTGCCCATATCACTAAGCAGGAAATCACACCCACAGTGAATACTAAGAGCAGTCTGTAGCTACTGCTCTTCCATGAACTACGTCGAGCCCCATCTGGGAGACCATAGCTGATTCCAAGCAGAATGGATGTGAACAGACAGTGCCACTTGGCTCCAAGAGCCAGTGCAACTATGTACAAGAACTGCTGTTTATTAATACAATGCCAATTTCTCTGCACTGTAGAATGTTATGAAAAATGAGTCACACATTTATTGTTTTTTTCAACTATTTATTCTAGTATTGTTTCTATAGTACCGGTTTACCCCAGACTCAGACATAGTCTCACAAATTAAGTAACACAGAGGAATTGTAGTTTCTGTGTTTTGTGACTGAATGTTTCTTTTATATACTGTTATAAATTACACTACACTTGCTTTTTGTCATGTTGTGCTATAAATTAATATGCAACTTTTTATCTACCATCAATCCCTGATCTATTTAACTTTCATGTTTTATCCCTCTCTTGAGTGCAAAGTAGGAGTTTCATTTTTCCTTAGATGTTGTAGCTGACTTTTTTTCTCTTTCAAAATCTCATTTTGATTTGTATATACAATTATTCTAATTTTCTAGCTTGACTTTTGTTATATTTACGTCTTTGTTATGGTTTGAAAGGTCACATGAATAAGTGCAATCTGCAAATAGTATTAACATGATGTTTGTTCCCTCCTAAATGCTCTAATGAAGTTGTTAAATAAGAATGGCTTTGACACAGTTGGCAAGTTCCCCAGAGTTCCTGACCCAAAGCATGTTAACTCAAGCCACATAGTTTGGGAGATCTATTTATTAAGAACAGCTAAACAAGAAAAGTTCCAATTTGTATTTTCATTAGTAATTTATCATTTCTTTTAAAAAATTCCATGACGTACCTTCACATAAAAGTTTGAAAAGATAAAATCAAATTAAATTACACTGAACTGTCTTTTTAAAGGATGGAGTAAAAGAAGAGGAGAAAAATGAGATTTCTCAGCTTCCCAGAACTGGGGGAAACCCAATTCACCATTACAGCATCAAAAGCATCCCCAAATATTAATTCTGATCTAATACTTCCGGTGTATATCAAAAAATACTAAGACTCATAAAATTATTTCATTGCCATATTCTTCCTCAGCTGACATTTTAGATGTCAAAGTCCAAAATTCAGTCCAAACTGCTACATTGTTTCTATTACTCTTTTTTTCATATGCTTTTTTCTGAATAAAGTTCTAACAAGCAATGCCTCTGTCTTGGAGGGACTCAGAGACTCTTGGCGAGGGGTATGCCTGATACATCCACTAATCATCTCTGTTTCCAAGTCTTATTTCGTAGATACTCTCACAAAATATCTACTGGATATAAGCCAGCACAAACTTCAGCCCTGTTTCTCTTCGATTGCTCAGTGATTAAGTAATTCTTTCAGGATATAGGAAACCAAGACTCAATTCCTGTCTTTGCCTTGGGGGATTCTAACCTGCACTTCCCATGTGAATGCACTAAATTAGTGCATATTCTGCAATGGGGTAATTTCAGTCTGTCCTGCTCAATCTGTTCCACTGTGCTTAGTCTAGGTAAATATTCATTAGGCTGGAGAGAGAGCATGCAAAAGCCAGTAAAAGGTTTTGGCTCTTGGCTAATAGACTGAAACTCAGAGCTTAGGCTCCCTGCACAGGGGATAGATAGAATGAAGTACCTCAGAATAGAGGTCCAAACCACTGCATTTAGATGATATGCTACTAATAGCTTGTCAATGAGAAAAGTTGCAGATCTTACCTTCCACAGGGCACATGTGCCTCACCTCTAAACGTAGAAGCCATCACCAAAGAAATTACAAAAACTTTTTTAAAGCATCAAGTAGGGATTAAAGATTTCTTTTACAGCAGAATTTGTATGGGTGATAACAGTGGAAGATTGCACTCTGATGCTGAAAACAGGTTAAGCTGCACAACTACTAGCAGCTCAAAAGACCCAGTGCCTTTCTCAGTGTCTGCAGTGTCCACTGTGGGTCACCCTATGGCTGAGAAGCAACTCACACTGAAATGAGCTGGCAAGCATTAGCATGAAGGTATCTAGAAAGAGTCCTCTGTAACATACTTGAAGCCCATGAGACCAAGTGCACTGAACAGCTTAGCATGCTTTTAGTCATGCTCCCAGAATGCCTGCAGCATAGGCCATAAAGTAGACAACTGAATGGGAGACAGGATGAGGTGGAGAATGTTATTGCTGTGACACTAAATATCAATTTGAATATGTAAATGTAAATATACATACACACTGATTTTAATGTGGGCAGTTATTGTTTTGTATATTCATGTATAAAAGACATCTTTGTATCTTAATATCAGGAAAATCTTCCAAAGACTGTTGACTGAAACTCTGGGAATCACAGATCCACTGGTATTAAGTTTATTTGCATTCTTAATAATATTTAACATTTTCAGCATTTTACTTCTATCTTAATTATTAAAAAAAAAAAATGTTTTGGTGAGTGGTGAAAAAAAATACAGTCAACACTGAAATATTTAGTGGCACTTGGTGGTGCTGTTGGATAAGAAAAATGTGGAGACATAGCAACGCAGGGTGAGAAAGATTGTTACAGCGAGTTAAATAAAATTAAAAGAACGACAGCTTCATTCACCTCTGTCATATCCAATATTTCATTTCTTCTTTTGACACAAAGATTTTAAATTAGGCAGAATCATAATTCCTGGTAGCTTGTATTCTTGATAACTCACACAGGGGATACAGATCTTTAACAAGAATTTCATGCCTCTGAAGACTGACAGTTAATGAGGCTATTATTTTCATTTTTAAATTGCCCAAATGTGGGATAGAAAATTGGTGGTTTCACACCTCTTACTGTCATTTTTCAGTGCAAATTTTATTCTTTTTCTTTTAGAACCTTTTATAATATAAGGTGAATGCCAAAATCATCAGATGATTCAATACTATATTTTCTATTGTGATAAGTATTTCATTAAGCCAATAACCCTGTTACCTAGATATAAATGGTATATATTTGAAAAATAAAAAAAATATGAATATCTGTTCAAATTGCTTTGGCTGATATAACATCTTGACATTGAACTACACATTCAGAACCCTGCTATCATCTAATTTACAATCCTTTTTAAGAAATGTTCCTTTTCTAAAAGGTGTTCAGTGCAGTAGCTGTAAACAAAGTCTTCAGTTTGGTAATCATCTCTGCTTATTGTAGCCAAAGGCATTTAAAAATTCAGTAAGGTACCTTGGGATCTTCCAGTACCTACTGAAAAGTGTTCAGATGCCCATTTAAAAAATTACTGAATAGACTAATTATGCAGTGGCTGATTTATAAAGGGTGTGTGTGTATAAATGTCATATTTGGATTTTGAGGAATTGTACTGAGGTTCTTTTTAATTATAAAAGCCATTATTGTGTTAACTCTTTCATCAGGTTTAATGGATTTTGAACTTCTGGTGCTCCCATTAGGATTACATTATAACACTTTATGTGAGGTCAGAAGAGATGTCAGAGCTTTAACAGGGATTTTCAATGACAAAATGAAAGTTTTAGAATTGTACTTTGCTTCAAAGAAAGGGCCTCAGCAGTGGCACTCTTTGTCACATTGGTAGGCAGACACATCATTAGCATCTTTGACTTATAAGAATGGCAAACCTGAGGGCCCAAATTTTGTCTCTTTACAGTTAAAAGATGAGGCACTCAGCCTGTGCCTATGGCCAACCACTGTTTTCAATACAAGGGGCAGAATAAGGTCACAGTGTATTTCCACCTTTCACCTTTGTGCCCTATATGTAATTTTATTTCAGTTTTATTTGAGTTTTGTTCTTTGGATTCAAATCCTGAGTGAGATCCTGAGTATCCTTAACTCCCATTGAGATCAGCGGCATTTGTAAATGTAGAGTATGTTATCAGCACATTTTTAAATGCAGAATATGTTATCAGGACCTCTTGGGATCTGGTTCAAAGCCTTGCTGTGTTTGATTTATTTAAGATGTATTTGATTTGTATTTTATTAAAAGAAACCCCTTCAAAGGTAACAGATAACATGCTTCAAAGACAAAATGGACTTGTGATCTCACAGAAACAGCATGGTCTATCGGGTAAGTATTAGCCTGGGAAAACAAGATTGGGATTTCTGAGTGTTACCATCATCATTTGTTGCCCTGCTGAATGGCCTGCAGCAAGTGGTTCCTTCACTGTGGTTTGTTTATTTTTTCCATTTGTAAATACAGTCTGATGACGAAAAGCTGATGTAAAAGTTCAGCACTGTTAACATGATTATAAGGTAGTGCTTCTTCCCAATTGGGTAAAGGGAAGTGAACATGAAGAGAATGCTGAAATAGATGTGGACTCTTGAATGTTCTGTATCTCTTTACATACATTTGTATCTAAATATATCAGTGTTCAGTCTCCTTCTCCTTTCTGAGTAATTAGATATTTGCTAGGCATTTCTAAGCTAAATGTTGTATGCAAAATAATTTTTAAAAAAAATGAAGAGAGCAGTAAGTCCAGATACAGTGGAGAAATATACATTTCTTACTGTACACATATTCTTTGTTCTTCATCCATTATTCACACTGCTGTAGGAAAAGCTTGTATATGTGACATGAGGCTAACAAAAACATTGCAGAAGTCAGTATTTTCAGATCTTAGCATCTATTGTTTGGCACCTAAATCCAAGTGAGTTGTTTCCTTCCTACTGTGGTAAACAGTCTCTTTTTCTTACCATTCTTTTAAACATTGCAGTCATGGAGAATAGCTGCCTCTCTAGGGGATGTGTATACTACAGTTTGTACCTCAAGCCCCAGAGTAAACATAAACATTTATGCTGTTATGTCGGTAATATAACCTCCCTACTCCAGCTGAGTATTCCCCTGATTATGCAGCCAAGAATCACATTAGCCCTTTCAGCCACAGCACCACACTGGGAGCTAGCAAGATCATGTTCAGCTGGTTTTAACTTGAAGGAACAGATTGTTAGAAAGTAACATGTCCTCAGCTTCCTTGATTTAGAGCCTCGGTAAACCTTTGTGAAGTGAGAGTTTGGGGACTTCAGTGAGATCAAATGCAGCCATATTCTTGTCTAAATAGGAAATATGTAATGTAGTATTACAGTTTAGCTTGCCTACTTAACATAATTTTGGGATGCTCAATTCTCCTACCACTCTAGGTAGCTAATATAGTCACTGGAGTGAGAAGAAATTAATTGATAATTAAGCAGAGAATGGATAGTAGAAATGCACTGAAGAATACAGGCAATATTTCTGTGTCTGTCTTTTTTCTACAGTACATTTTCTTTTTGCTCTGTGACTTGTTGCAGACACTGCAACAGAAAAATGATCACAGAGCTTTAGTTTTATTAGAAGATGTAGGGCCAGGTTTTAGTGGTTCTGTTCCCAGGGCCAACGCAAACTAGCCCCAAAGCTGCTGTAAGCAGTCTGGCGAGTTCATTATGGTACAGAGGTGATCCAAAACTAAAAGTGAGCAGGGATTTTTTTCTCTCTTCTCATGCCTGAAGCTGAGAAAAACTGGCATTGCTCTAAGAAAGCATAAATGGCCAGTGTGTTGTTTTGCCAGATTTTTTACCTTGCAAGGGAAGAGAAGAGAGTTCAAACACTCTTTTATAGCTTGATGAAACAAAGACTCAAGATGTTTTGGATTGTGTGAGGTACCCAGTTAAAAAATAACAACCTCAAAACTGAACTGATCATCTAAATCCTCAGTGGTGGGGAATTTTGCTGTTAGCATAAGCCAAGGGGGTATCATGGTGCTCTGATTCAACACAGAGCCTTATGCCACCCTTTCAAACTGGTTGATATATCGGTTGATATCTGTGTATCAGCTGATGCTCAGTATCTCACCTACATTTTCCTGTTTTTGACAGAGGTGTCACAGAAGAGAAAGAAAAATTCTGATTTATTTATACTGTAGTGTTTTTATCTAAACTCTACCGTTCTTTTATCCACAGAACTGAAAATAATATCTCCACATTCTGTTTCAGCATTGTAATCCTCTCCCGCCTGTCATGGTCCTAATTTTCCCCACTACTTATTGCTTACTTAACCCTTCTCCCTAACTTGTACCATCTGAGGGCTTGAATAGCCACATTGTAAACTGCTTCAGGGACTTGATCCAGGTAAAGATTAACACCCTATTTCTTTCTTTCTTTTTTTTTTTTTTAATTTCTTCTTTCGCCAGGTGAATTTTCAACTGTTCCATAATGTTTAAATACATGATTACAGAAGACATAGTGCCAGTGCAGTGCAGTAGAGTGCACAGCTGGGGATAGAAAAGACAACTGAGATCACAGCAGTCTCAATTTAGATTTGTGACAATGATTATGGATATGCACCTTTCATTTCCTGAATTTAAGCTGCTGCTGAGAGAAGTGATCCCTGGGGAACTGTTCAGGAAGCTGGACAAAGGCATTTTTAACCAGACCAGTTCATCATGCAGCTACATGAACTTGTCTGTTGGCAGTCAGGAAGTGACAGAAGATAGAGGGAAGTGACTGACTGAATGAGGGATACTTCTTTAGTGACAGTTTGTTTCATCCTAAACTGGTATTGAAACTTTGTATGCTTTTTTATGAAAAGAAATATGCTTAGTTTTTTTAACTAGTTTAAAACAGCACACTACTCTTTTTTTCCTTGAAACCATGTGTTTTCAGACAACACTTACACTTTTCCAGAGGAATTTCACCCTTCACAACCTGCTTCCTTCTCTCTTCTTTGCTGTCTCAACTCCTCTAGATGCACAGAATGCAAGGAATTATGCGGGAGAATATAGAATGTATTTCTATGCTGTTATTATCTACTGATTTGGAAGATTTCATGGCTGTTGGTCTTCAGTTCAGAGATAACCAATTCTGACTGATTGTCTCTAATCATATAAGTTGACTTTGAATACTGTTCAAACATGTATGCAACTTAGAATAAAGTGGAGATGACACCCAGTGCAAATCAAGTGTGTGTAGTACTTGATACCCAGATAGGAATATATTATTATTGTTGATAAGCTTCTATCAGACTTGCAAACTCCAGAGAATACAATTCCATGCTTCATAAAGTATCACAGTAAAAAGATGGTTTGGTGTTTTCTAAAATATTACACACCAGTAAAAATATTGCTTTTTTTCTGAATTATGCCTAGGACATTATAATAAACACTAACACGGTTGCAAACTAGTTTTATCCTACATCCTTTAGGTTGAGCTCCTAAAATTACACATAACTGATCAAATTATGTATTGTCAATAAAACAAACATGGGAATTTTTCTTTGAAGAAATTTATTCACTTTTGTTTACATTTTCTCAGTGTTGTGGTTTAACCCCAGCCAGCAACTAAGCACCACACAGCTGCTTGCTCACTCCCTCCAGGTGGGATGGGAGAAAGAATCAGAAGAATAAAAGTGCAAAGACTTAATGCCAAACATTTACATCATATTTTCATCATCACACTGTATTTACAATTTTCTTACTCAGCTCAGTCTTTGGGTCCCAATTCTGAACTATTTGTTCCTGCATCTTGAGAAACAGAAATAATAATAGTAACATTTTTTGCTCCAAAGTATTTTTAAAATTTCAAGAAACAAAACTAATGCATGACTGAAGCCATTTCTCTGCAATCTGTAAGAAAACAGATTGCATATGTGCCTATCCCTTTGCATGTTGAAATGCAAAGGAAAAATGCACATAGCAATGATATATACTATTGGGAAAGATATTATTGGGGTGGAGGAGGAGGGATGGTAGAGGTTTGTGATTCTGTTGTTGTGATTTAACCCCAGCTGGCAACTGAGCACCACACAGCTGTTTTCTCACTCCCCTCTGTGGAGGGATGGGGGAGAGAATTGAAACAGTAAAAATACAAAAACTCATGAGTTGAGATAAAGACAGTTTAACAGGTAAAGCAAAATCCCCATGTGCAAGCAAAGCAAAGCAAAGCAAGGAATTCATTCGCTACTTCCCATGGGCAGGCAGGTGTTCAGCCATCTCCAGGAAAGCAGGGCTCCATCACATGTAACAATTACTTGGGAAGGCACAACATCATCACTCCGAACATCCCCTGCTTCCCTCTTCCCCCAGCTTTTTATTGTTGAGCATGACGCCATATGGTCTGGAATATCCCTTTTGTCAGTTGGAGGTTATTTTAATGGAAGAAAATGTGAATATTCTTTAAGGTCCTCAGTCTCAGAATTTTATCAAATATGTAATCATAAAATTGATTTTAACAAAAACATGTCCCTGATATATGCATTGGTTACAATCAGAAAATATTTAACTGATACTTAAAAGGGGATTAAAGTCTTTAATATGAACCCTGATACTAAGTTAATATACTCTTTCCATTTGAAAACTAAAAAATTCTGATGAAATGGATGTATGCAAAGTCACATTAAAAGTGATTTTCCCAGAAATTATAAAGTTATGATTAGGACCAATCATAAAGACATGGAACTTTGACATATTTTTCAAACCCTTATTAGGCACTTTCATATACTTTTTTTCCTAGCTCTGTGTTCTGGTTTTGTATTCACTGATGAAGCTTTTACTTTCTAATTCCTTTTGTCTATTATTAGAAAGTTTATAGTTTAATTAAATTACCTTATTGTTTAGCATGGAATAGTCTTCTAATATACTGCTTCTCTTAACCTACCTAAGTCTTTTACAGTTCACTTGATTTGTTATTTTTATTTAGTTACAAAACACTCCATTGGCCTACAGTGTCTTCTATTTTCACTAGCATTCTTAGGTGAAAAAAATATCAAGCAATATAAAACCAGAAGTACATCTTTTATTACAGTGTCATCAGTGCCATTTCGATAGCTACCAAAGGTGTCCAGCTGACTTCATAAATGAACAGACTGGTACAATTTCCTTCTAACCAGGGAATAGTTACCAATATTTTAAAGCTCTCATGCATACTACGTTGTGAAAATGAAATATATCTTTTGTGCAAAAGCCCAATATAAAGCTCTCCATAACATCTAATATCTGCTTCCTGGTTTTAGAGATAAAAGAACTGGACAGCATAACCTATACACCAATACTCGTATATGAGTGAAAGGATGTATATGCGTAAAATCGTTTATCTTCTTTCAAACTGGGAGTGACAGGTTTTGCTTCTTCATCTGTGTTTCACCTTCAAAGAGCCAAATTAATCAGTCTTTAAGAATGGATTTATATATATGCACGCCAGAGAGCATTGGGGCCCTAGTACTTAGATGACTGTAAGCACATGAATGCTAAATCCAAAGAATTTTCTATTATAATCTGGAAAAGGTATAATCTGTCAGTAAAATCTCAACTCAGAATACTAATAACATCATTGAAGAACGTTGGTTAGAATCAACCACTAGATTTCAGATAGTCCAGCCCCTGCTAAAACCTTCTTTCTGAGGTAAATCAGATTGCCCAGGGCATTCCACAGCCTCTCTGGACACAGCTGGGACACAAACCCTGTCTGTTTACTCAGGAACAGAGGGTCATACTGAGGCACAAGTGACTTCTTGGCAGGTGTTTGGAAAGTCCCTCAAGGGGTCTTTTGGTTATCAAATGCATACATATAATCCTATAATCTTTGTCTGCATAGAGAAGCCACTGCCACCTTGGAGATGATCCAAGGTATACCCTCCACAGTTGATGCTAGTGTGTGCTGGCAACTTCGGATAGGTTCAGCCAACTTCTAGTGTTCTGCATGTATCTGTTCTTTTGGCTTTAGCAGGGCTAGAGTTTGGGACATTTTTGCATGTTACGCCTCAGCCTATACTTTCCTTTTCTTATGTTTTTTTTTTTTTTTTATAACTACTTCTCCCTCTGCACCCATAAGCACCTTGCAGAAGACATTCACATAAATTTGCACACAAAGGTCTTTTGCAACACTCCCTACAGCCTCAGGTTGGGAAAGCTGAGGAAGTCCCAGGAAGTCCATTTAGGTTGAAGACATCACTATGCCTAGAGGTAGTCGAATCAGGCAGGGCAAGGTACCATTTTTTCTAGTGCATCACCACCATCACTATGCTGAATTCTCCATCTTCAAGTGCTTTTTGCAGGCCCTTCCTTACCATTTCCCATGGTAATACCTTGTTCCTGTGTTTGTGTCCTTCTTGTTGTGCCACTGGTTGCTAAAGCTTCCTGTCAGTTAAGCAGGAAACCCAGCATAAGTCTGCCCTGCCCTCCAACACTTTCTGACGAGCAGGGGACTTCATGGGGTTGTTTGTTCCCCTGTCATGTTTCACAGCCCTGGTGAGTCTGTCTCATACTTCTTTCTCTCTTTCTGTTTGCCAAAGGCGTCCTTATGCATGGGTATGCTCCGTAATAGTCACAAGGAAATTTTTGGAACTCAGTGGATTTTAAAGTATAGTTTTCTTGAAACTTACTCTTAGAAAATATCCTAACACATGTAAACCAAACCCTTTCATACACAAAAATGTATGTTAGCATATTAGCTGTATAGATGTCTTAATTTTCTTCTGATCAGTTTGTTTAGGTTTTCTGTTTGCTTGTTTAAAATGCTGGTCTTGTACCTTTTTCTTTTATACAGCAAGTAATTTATGCTAGCTATTTTATACATAGTACAATGATTTATTTTCTTAATTTTCACCTGCTTTAAGAAAATATAATAACTTAAAATATACATTTCCCTGATCTCTATAGAAGTATCTGAGTTACATATGCAAACCCCACTGAATTCTGAGCAACAACAGCTGAGCAAATAATTTGAAATAAATGCCTTACCTAATTAATCTTTTCTATTTGCAAAATGTCTATAGGCAAATCATTGTTTCCTCATATTAATTCAGCATTCAAGTTTGCTCAACAGTTTTTCACTTGATTGATTGAATGCATAACTGGGAACAGTTCAGAGTACCTGTATGTTTTTCAGTGTTCAGCTTGGCTGGCAATTATAAAGCTGTTTCTGATGTCTAACTCTTCTATAGTTCCTCCTTATAAAACATCTCTTTGTGGCCTGTATATGACAATATCTAAGGACCCTGAAATCTTATATGTGCTTATTCTTACAGCTTATGAACTTAGGAATTTTGTTGTTTTTTTTTTCTCCATTTTATGGATGAGGAGCAGCACATAGAGAGCCAGGTTTTTTTAAAGGTGCTTAGGAATAATTCCACTAAACCAGAGAAGCAACATTTCATCTGTTGCAAGCTTACTTCCTGGAAAATTCAGCAGCCAGTAAATGTTTTGGCTCCCAGTATGATATAAAGAAGAGCCAACTGCCTAAGGAATGGATTTTGAGAAACTTGCAAGCTAAGCAGAGTCTATGTCAGTTAGATATGAGACAAATCCATACAGAAGGCCATAAATAAAAGCTGTGACTTACAATCCTTCCATTCCAGTCATCCAGAAAACAATTGATCCAACAAGCTTAGGTCTAAGGAACTATTGCTACTAAAAAAATGAGGGCACATCAATCTCTAGTAAATACTAGAGAAGCATAAAATGCCCACCTCCCCCTTGGGGATCAGTGGCAAGCTAGTCATTGTTTTCAGATAGAAAATGCTTTCTGTTTTTCATAAGGACACCAAGGCCCTGAGGACACCAAATAGCTCTTAATGTTCTTAACAAGCTTCACCCAGGGCATCCCTTCCCATGGCCCCAGGGGCTAATGACAGCCCTGGGTCAGGCACTCAGTCCCTGCTTGAGCTATGTGGTAGGTGTACTTATTTCCAGCCCTGCCTTTGCCTCTATCTGGTCTTCCTTCTCACTGCCTTGGCCCTGGTGCATCACATGTTGTGTTGGGGGCTATTGATGGACCCCATTACGAGAGCCTGGTGCTGCCTGCCTGTGGGACTGTGCCCCATTGGTCAAGACACTGTCCATGCTGGGGCCATAATTCACTCCCAGTTTGTGCCCTTGGACAAACATTAGCAAATATCAAGAAAGCTGCAATGTACAGCTCTCTGAGAACTGATAAGTGCAACAGGTTTTTTTAGGACAGAAAAGTACACTGGCATGTCCTTTTTCCTCTCCTCCTTCTTCCTACTCACCATGTTCTCTAATTGTCAATGCTGTCATCATATTCAAAAAGCTCAGAAAGTAAACACTTTCCTGGAACAACATTCTCCAGGGTAGGGAGAGCAAAAATCCTGCCTGAGTCTCCTGAGGGCATATCCATGAACCAAACTGAGAGTTCTACTTGGCTGAACTGGACTAGAGAACCACAGATCATCTATCTCCAAGCCACATTCCAGTTGTTTTCACCTAAATTGTTGAAAGATATTGATTAGACAATTACAAATTAGCCACAACAGAAAATGGAGTTTGGAGTTCTGAAAATATTTATGAATTCTGCTAGCACATTTTCTTGGACAACAGACAGAGATTGTTCATAGATGGGATTCATCTTGGTCAGTCTTGAGCAAAGGATTCAAATCCAGTTTAAGAAACCAAAATTTACATGTTGACAATGTCCTTCTGATTTTATATGTTTACTTAAGCCTAAACATGGAAAAGTTATTCAAATTGAGGTAAGGCTCCATGGTTTTGACAGGTGTGTGTATGTGTGTATTGTTGCTTGTCTATTTGTTTTGTATTCTTCTTTATGAAAAAGCAAAAGGGAGCTAGTGTTTCTGTACTCCATACAGGTGGAATGTATAGCTTTACAAACACTTTCATGTTCATAGCTTGACAGCAATATACATTTATTCAGAAATGTATTCATTTGGTTTTGGCGGTACAAATTTGTTGTTGTTCTCCTTATGTTTAGCGAGGCCTGATAAATATAAGCTGGAAAGACTCCCTTTATGTTCACATCTTTATCTTGATGGGCTAAAATGAACAAATGTATAGACATTATTAAAGAACTGTCTTGTTTATATCCCTATTGATAATTCCATACTTTTTCAAATAAATGTCTTTTGCACTCACTATCAAGAAAGCTGGGAATCTTAAAGTTGTTCAATAAAGAAAACAAAACTGATTTAATTTCAGTGAAGATAGGGATGAATTGATGACTCAGTAGACAAATTGCAGTGACTCCAAATAAAATATTATCCTATGAATAAACCACAATCTTTCACAATCGCCCAAATCAATAGATGTCGTATTTCTTAGTCAAAGATTGTCTCTCAAGAATATATAATTCATTAAAAAATTGCTTTTGAAACAATCTTTGACATACACAAGAATGAAAATGTGATAAACTTTTCAATATCAAATATTAAGCTTGTACAATTACTTGGAAGCATAGGTCCAAATCCTCATGAAATTCCAATGAATCAACCAATTAAATATTTTCCAAGGCATGTGAAAAAAGAAAAAGAAGCTTTAAATAAATCATGATGCTTTGGGTAACTGCTATAAAAATGTTACAATTCTAGCGCTTTATCTGCCTGTGGTGATTTTATCCTGTGAATCTAAATTTGTACTTCAGAGAGATTATTGTCTTACAACTGATCCATTTTTCTTTCCTGAAAATATTGAGATACTTCTTTGATTACATTTTCCAAAGTTCTCTATTGTTCTTGTTCTGTTGTTCAAAAATGAAAAGACCATAGGAAGTCACTGTAATGAATCAGCTGAAGAGTCCCTGTAGTAATTTAATTTCATGGGTGTCCTGAATCTTGTAATGTGAAATTTACACTGTAAATTCTTTCTCCCCGGTAAATCTAAAGGAAAAGGTGAAACATGGCTTTGTTGCAAGCAACTTTTGCAACTCAGGTTCTTGAGCAGAACTTTTCACTTTTATTTTACTTTTCATTTCAAGACTTGGTGGCTGTATACTTAGCTGATTTTTGAAGATTCTTCCCTCAGGAATCCAATTCTTCATATGCATCATGAAGGAAACCTGAACTTAATGATTCTAAGGATTTTATTATTTTATTAGTAGGATTAATTAATCTAGATAAGATTTTTCTCTCAGTATCATGATTTCTCTATCAGTAAAGTGGTTCTTTTGTTACCTCATAAACATGTTGTGAAATAACTAGATTAATATAGTGCAGTGACCTCTATAATGACATCTACATAAAAATATGACAGAGAAAAAAGTGAGAGATTTATTAACCATTACCTTGACAATGTTTTACATTTAAGATTCAAGCACTATGTATAGGCATTATAATGTTGTACTGTTTAATACTACTCATGTCTGCCTAAAGAATACAGGAAGAAAAAGAAGCAAAAAGGTAACAAAGCTCTTAGAATTACCCATCTGTAAAGCCTATTTATTAGATATAAATTACCAGCTCTATCTACAGTTACTGATATTTCCAGATCTGAAAGTTTTTCAATATCATTAGACAGTGACTTGTAATTATAAAGATAAAATCTTAGTTAATTTTTTTTTCTGAAAATACTATGTTTATTTTCTGCTCTAGTGATGTTCTGCTTACACAGATGGTTTGGGAGCACGTCAGATGGCTAAACATTACTGGAAACATTTAGTGATATTTCAAGTTTTCTGAGACAGCCAAGTGCTGGGTCCTGCACTTTTGTCACAACAACCCCATGCAATGCTACAGGCTTGGGGAAGAGTGGCTGGAAAGCTGCATGGTGGAGAAAAACCTGAGGGTACAGTCTGACAGCTGGCTGAATATGAGACAGCAGTGTGCCCAGGTGGCCAAGAAAACCAATGGCATCCTGGCTTGTATCAGGAATAGTGTGGCCAGCAGGAGTAGGGAAGTGACCATGCCCCTGTACTCTGCACTGGTGAGGCTGCACCTCAAAACCTGTGTTCAGTTTTGGGACCCTCACTACAGGAAAACATTGAGTTTCTGGAACATGTCCAGAGGAGAGCAACAAAGCTGTTGAGGGGTCTGGAGCACAAGTCTTATGAGGAGTGGCTGAGGGAACTGGGGTTGGTTAGTGGGGAGGAGAGGAGGCTGAGGGGAGGCCTTATCACCCTCTACAACTGCCTGACAGGAGGCTGTAGGGAGGTGGGTGTTGGTCTCTTCTCCCTGGTTAACGGGCCATAGGACGAGGGGAAATGGCCTAAATTTGCACCAAGGCATGTTTAGGCTAGACATTAGAAAAAAATTTTTCAATGAAATTGTTGTCAAGCATTGGAACAGGCTGCCCAAAGAAGTGGTCAAGTCCCCATCCCTGGAGGTATTTAAAATACGGGCAGATGAGGTGCTTAAGGACATGGTTTAGTGGTGGGATGGCAGGGTTAGGTTTGCTGTTGACTTGATGATCTTAAGGGTCTTTTCCAACCTAAATGATTCTATGAATCTAAACAGAGGTAAATACTACACCAAACGTATGAGAGACTCTTACTGCCCTGGTCTGGTACCTTATATCTGAGTGAGTTATTTCATCTCAAATGGTGATTTAAATAACTGAATTGAGCTCCTTCATTGTCTCGCAAAGTCTATAGAAATACTTGAATCATTTTGCATAAAAATCTCTCCTGTTGTTAGAATCAAAACCAGCTACTGTTTTCAAAATGTTGAAACAAATATTGAATTCACCTTTTTCACTTGTATCAAAATATCTGAAAAATGAATGTGGACCTACACTTGCTTAATCCTTTAGCCTTCATATCAGAAGTTGTGGGATCACTGCCTTAATTTCTGTGAGGCCCAAAGGATGTCATTTTTAGAACATTCACTATTATCTTTATCCCACAATCCAATGTGTGATGTCATCTAAGTTTAGATAATTAATGTTTCGGGTATTTTTAAGTATTCTGTAAGTAGTGGGAAGCATCGCTGTTTCTCTGGGAGACAGAGATATGCATAAATTGCTGCTAACTGGAGTTATTCTTATCCCTCCACTGTGAAGAGCCAGTCCAAACAGACTCTCACAGATTGCAGAGGTAAGGACTGGCAGACAATGGCAGATGAGAAAAGTTGCCTGGTGAAGAGTTGGCTACAGGAACAGGTGAACTTCAACTAGATTTTCGCACCGATTCCGCTGGCTGTTATAATTAACTATCTTTCACGCTGTATTCATGTCAATATTCACCCATTTTTTTAGCTACACGCTTGTCATTCAGCTAGGAAATATGAGGCAATTATCTTCACTTGTGCTCAGAGGACCTCAGTATTTAATCTGGTTACAGGCTTTGGAGCATCTTGAGATTTAAATACATACCCTTAGCTAAGATCTGCACCTCAACACACAAGACTGTGGCATTTGGAGTTGACAGGGTTGAAAAGCCCAGGGTATGTGGAGAGACCCTTATCACACACATAAAGGCTTTTAGGATGTGCTGTACTGAAGATACATGGAGGATGAAAGGCTGAAAGAAGCAGTGTGAGTGTAGCACCTACTCCTCCGCCTTCTACTTCAGTCCTTATCTTGCAACATCCTTTGTATTGAGTGCTAGTCATGAAGAGTAGGCCCAACATGAAACCCTTCGAAGACAATAAATGGCTTGAATACTTTGCACTAGTTAGGTGAAAGAAACTTCATGCACTGCAATTCAGTAGCAATTTCTGTGGCAGAAGATTTTCAAGAGGATCCTGCAACACAGCGGGAAGGTGCATTTGACAGTATGATTTAGAACTGTATTCTTCCCCAACCCCCTGACCAATTCTTTGTTCAGATAAAAAGGGAATTTGTATTCTCACTGATAATACTGGCAGCGCTTGGGGCTGAAACATTGTCATATCTTGTAGTCTTGTTCCATATCTCTTGATAAATGGTATATTTTGTAAAGATTCACATGACTATCTGATGCCCTCTGCTTTCATGAACTGAAAAGCTATTATTGTTCCTGCTATGAATCTGATTCCAGTTTCTAAAGCAGCCAAAAATAAAAGCCAAAAATCGAATCAGGAAAAAAAAAAATAAGCAAACAACAAAAAAATCCTACTCTCCTCATCAGTTCTGGAATCAGGAAAAAATGTACACAAAATCATCATTTTTTGTAAATGTCTGATTTGTAAGCCAATGAATTCTTCAAACTTGCTGGCTGTTGTGGGTTAACCCTGGTGGACAGCTAAGCACCACACAGCTGCTCACTCAGACGAAAGGAAGAGTAAAAACAAGAAGTCTTGGGAGTCAAGATTAAAAAAAAGAAAAAAAAGAAAAGAAAAAAAAGTTTAATATGTGAAGGAAAAGTGGAAGAAGAGAGAAATAAAGAGAAACAAAGCAAGCAATGCAAATACAATCACTCATCAGCTCCCATGTGTAGACTACTGCCCAGTCAGTTCCAGAGCAAAAGCTGTCTAACCCCCTTAAAGCCCCCTCTTTTCTGTTTTATTGCTGAGCATGAGGTTATGTGGTACGGATGATCTCTTTGATTAGTTTGGATCATCTGCCTGGTCGTGCCTCCTCCCAATAGATTCTGCACTCCCTAGTGTATCCACTAGTGGGGTGAAGTGAGAAATAGAAAAGTCCTTGATGCTGTGCAAACACTGTTCATCAAAAGCTGGAACATCAGTGTGTTATCAGTTCTGTTTTGGTTACAAATCTGAAACATAGCACTATATGAGGCGCTAAGAAGAAAACTAACCCTGTCTTAGCCAGGTCCACTACACTGTCATATTTCTTCATGGGTTTTGGGAAGTAGATTTCTCAATACCGTGACTGGAAATTTTGAAGTCAGTCACAGGAGTTAGGCTCTGGTTCTTTTGCTTTCTGTTTGAAAACCTGATTTTCTTAGGCTTTTTTAAAAATTTCAGCCAACCTACTATAGTTTAAACATGTTGTTATCTAACTAAAATTTTGAAGCAGTTTAAGGAACCTTCAACTTACATTTTCAAAGTAAAAGGAAAGACTAGCTGACTGGAGACAGGAGGAAACAGAAGAGGAACCTATATACTTACACAACTTACCATTTTTGTAGTGTAGCCAGAGGTGAACCACTTAGGATTCTTTCAGAAAACCTAAAACTGGGGGACATAGTTTTCCTTATGTTCTCAGCATGGAAAATGGAGACATGTAGATAATTCAGGCAGTTATGAAGAGCACCTGAATTAGAAGCCTAAAGTTATACACTTTGCTTAATTGTTATAACTACATATTGCAACTTTAAATACATCTTAAATTACTACAAGTTCATTTTTCTCTCCACATGAATTGAATTGGGACTTCTCTCTGATATTTTCTTCTGATATACCTTCATAACAAAATATTGTTCTGTAATGGGCTATACTGTAGCATGCTTTGATACTACATTTCTTGTTCTGCAAAGATTTTTCAAACATAACTGCTTTTGTCTGCCTCTGAAACCATTAAAAGTGTCTACACTGTGTTCTCAGGCTGGCATTGTAACAGCAAAAAATGGTAGAAGGCTCATTTTAGAATGCTGAATTTAGCTAACGTAGTCACTTTAAATAGTAAATATGACTAGTCCATCTTCTATGCAACAATCTGAAAAATTGTACAAGAAATAAACAGCATTTAAAGCAAAGATGATCCATTTCTATGTGCAAAGCCCATGTCCAAACTTGATCCTCTTGCTGCGCAGGAATATAAATGGAGCAGACACAACAGGAAAGGAAACTTGGCTTTTTTACTTGCATCAGTTAAAACAGAATGGTCATTTTTCCACTGCATGTAACATTCTGTAATGTCTGCATATTTCAGTATACATAATGCTGTCTGGATAAGTATGGAAGGAAGAATTATTCAGCTTAGAACTTACTCAGTAAAATTATTAGAGCTGTTAGGAACATTTTCAGTTATATGGAGTTAGCTAAATATACATGATTAATTTGAACTTTCTATCTATGCATGTTCTGGAGTCTAGTAATGAACAAAGGTTTAGTTTCCAACTCCTCTTCAGTCAGTATATTGTATGAAAACCCTTACTGTGAATAAGGTGAAGCAGGAACCCAGAGCAAAGACTGGAACCGAAGTTGTTATCCTTTATGCTAGGTCAGTGTCCATTAACAGCCATTGTGGTTTCATGGGTAGAGGGGGAAGAGAAGATTTTCTTACAGACTTGTCTTGATAATTTAAGGGTTATTACACTAGTGTATTCTTCCTTCTTCTTCACTTCCACCTAAGTGCTAATATTACTATATCTACTTTCTTCATATTTTAGATTTGCCTGTTTTTTTCCTCCTGTAGCAGTATGCAACAGCTCTATGAAAATAATAGAAACAGTTAAACAAAATAATAAAGCATATATCTGTTGAAAGAATTTATCTTCAGTTTTGTGATCAATAAAACAAAATTAAAATATAAGTGACTAAGGGATGAACCGAGAGACGAAAAATGGATTGTTTTTTCAACTTGCATTTACATTCTGTTACCGCTTCTGATCTTAAGTGTATGTCCTTGGTGCACAGTGGTGAAATATCAAAGTTAGTTCTAATTTAGCTAACCTGATTACTGAAAAACATATTATTCCTGCCAGCATGTTTATTTAATCCATTTCCTAGCTGTAAACTACACTGGATTAGCTTTACTGTGCACTGCATAATGCAGAACAGCATATCCAAAGAGGGCATGAGACCACAGCATAGTGAGAAGTCATCTCTTCCTTCCAGGTTACATAAATTTCATCTGTTCATTATTCACAGTGCAGTGGCCTGATTTTTGTTTAAACAAGCTTTATCAGGCTCTGGTCTGTGGGTTTCTGTAGAGTCTCTCTTGATTTACCCCAATGTCAATGAAAGAAGGATAAGGTTGCATAGCTCTCACGAGACACCTAGTCAAAAGATGTAATAATAAAGACAAATGGATGCATTGTTTTATGGCTGTTACTATGTCACCAGACAAAGGCTCTGAGTCATCTCAGCTAGCACTATTGTGAGAGGAAGAAAACCTCTGTATCTTCATCTAGCTTTACTTGAAAAGGAAATAAAATTGCTGCATAAATCTCCCATTGCCAAAAACAAAATTACAGGAATAGAATCTGCAAATATCTTGTCAGTGTTCACTGGCAAATTACTGTGCGTGACCATGTTTACTTTCTCCAGGAGATGTCACTCAAAACACTGGTAAATGTACATTTCAGAAATCTGCAGTGAGAACACAGTCAGAAAGAACTGTGACATGAAGGTCTGTTCAATCCAAAAATACCTTGGCCTATTGCAATAACATTACTGCAATATGTACATGTCAGGAGTGAGTATCACAGTTTTCAATTCTATTCCTCTGTAAAATACACTTTTTGAACCTGTCCATTAATGAGTCAACATTTATTTACATCCACAAGAGAACGATGCTCCAGAGGAGTCCAAAATCTGAAGAGAGAGATTTGGGAAAAAGGACAATTCATATAGGAGTTATTGCAGCTGGAAGGAAATAGATACTGTTGGCAGTTTGCTACATATGGAATTTACATACTGATTTATGCTGCTGTGGCATTAAAAGAAGTAACCCATAAATATCTAGTGGTGTTTCATGTTACCAGGCATTCAAATCAGACTCAGCACACACTTTTAGACAGAAAACAGATCTTTTTTCTGCTGAACACAAGGTGAGTGAAGGAGAAATGAATGGGAAGGGGAAGGGAAAAAAGGAAAAATAGAGAAAAAGGGGAGGAAAAGGGAAAATGGGGGAAAAAAGAAAAAAAGGAGAATGGAAAAAAAAAAAAGGAGGGGACAGGGAGTATGAAATACTGAACTGAAAGAAGACAAAGGTGGTTATGGATTTTTTTTCTTCTTTTGTAACTTCCTCAGTGCTCTCAGGAAACCTTTACTTTGAGCATGCATTAGAGAGAAACATGATTTAATAGATGAAAAGTTTTAGAAAGATACTGTGTGAAGGAAAAAAGATGGAGTATCGGTGGGAAGCAAAGACAGCAACTGGGAAATGAAAGAAGCACAGAAAAGGGGAAAACACAATTAAGGTTTTCTATGGAGGTACTAGAGAGAACAAGGACACTGGACCAAGAAAAGTGCAGTGAAGCTTTTGCCTGGCCATGAATACAGATACAGAAGAGGATTGGAGTTCTCAGAAGACAAAAGGAGATTAACTGAGAGCCAATACATGAGCAGAAATGAGCTGTTATGGGATGGCTAAGATCATGTGGAGGAAAGACTACCCTATTGATCTCAGATTCTGTTAGATCAAGTGGGCAGACTGTGTTATCGATTTATAAGTTCCAGTCTTGGTTAAGAACAAAGATTAACATCTAAGCCTCTACTTTTTATGACTATCATGAATAAGCCCAGCACAAAATATTATCACACAAAAATAAAGAGCTACAACTGCACTAGTAAACAAGAGTGCCAGGGAACCATTCCCTGGTTCTGTGGTTAATTGAGATGGTTTGGCTGTATTCACTCTATTAAAATCTCTAAGCCTCCAAAACAGTGCACTTGAGAGTTATTTTGAATACTGTGTGCTGGCTTAAAAGTATTTAGGAGACTGATACTTGACCCAGATCAAAACTGTGTCATGCACTATTTTAACCGTTTAACTGTACTGACAAATGGATTCCCCAGTGCTGTTTACTTTCCCAGTACAGACATAGCCACTATGTAAAATAAGTATGAAGCCAAACAGTGAGAATAAGTTTACTGGCTAAAAACTGTAGAAGTATAAAACTATGCAGTTATATGATTGTTATATATTTTTTTCCTGGGGGAATTTTAAATGTTGCCATCATATTTAAGCACAAAAATCCTAAAATACAAAATTGCCAAATGATGTTCACTGATTCAGCAAAAGCTTGTGTGTAGACTTTACGTTTGTGGTGAAGTAGAATTGTACAAAAAGATGAATGCAAAGACAAAATAGAAATTTTATGTTTTAATTAAGATGCATATTTGGCTAGCTTTTTTTTTTTTAATATGCACTTACTTCTTCAGCTAAAACTTATGTAAGATGTCTACACACAAATATATTCATACCCATATCTATATATGTATGTTGAACAGGCCAAACATGTGATTAATAGTTCAGTGTAAATGAAAATACAAAACTATCAGTGGTGTCTAATTTTCCAAAGCTGTTGCTGGATGTCTTTTTAAGCATGCTACACAGTATGATAATGTACAATTTAGCTTAGTTGGATTATTTTCTGTGAGACGTGGTTATAGTAAGAGACAACCAGGCATTCTAAAGGAAAAAATCCTAGCAAAGCTGAAGTAGTCAGACTCTCTAGAGAAATAATTATCAGGGATTATAGACCAGTCTGGCAAGTCATGGGTAGAAAGTGAAATTTAAACTTCTGCAACCCTGGTACTGAGAATGGACTGGCTCCAGGAAGCCTGCTAATGAATCCGGTTTATAAAAATCCAGTATGTCTTAAATCTTTATATATTTTTCAAAGATATTGTTAAAATATAAAATTTAATTAATAGTAGGCAACTTGGAAGAAAGATAAATAAGCAAAATACTTTTTTTTACTCTTACACAGAAGGACTCTGTGCCCCATATTGAGGTCATCACTCCTTGGTTCCAATAAAATCACCAAAAAAAAAAATCACAGAACTTGCCATTTTCTTCAATGTGTGATTTATTTAATGTTATTGTCTATGAAGTCTACAGTTCTATGAGATTTTTTCCATTCTTTGTTTACCCTAAAGAAAAGAAAAATCAGTGTTGGATTCCAGATAATTTTTACCCATATTATAAATCACTCATATCTGAATGAGTGTTAGATGTTATAGCTTTAACTTTCTATGAGTGTAAGAAAAATAAAAACTATCAAGAGAATCAGCCTTATATAGAGTGCTAATTGCTCATAAAGTAACACAAACACCATGAGCAGTACAAATGGTCTTTAAGTGCCACAGGCTAGCTCCATTAGATTAATGAGCCAACGGCTCCAACTTTGATGCCTCTTCTAATTATGCATGATTCGCCATTTCTTTCAAAAGAAAGACATCTAATTAATTAGGTACAAAATGTCATCTATAGGTCATTGACAGCAAAGAAGATCACCACTCACTCGGTTTAGTCTTCAGGCAAAATTATTACTCCTCTGGGATTACCACCAAATGTCATTATTGAATCAAAAAGAGCTCCTGCAGTAGGAAGATTATAGAAAAGAGATAAAAAAAAACCCCACAAATCCTTTCCTTTCCACTCTGACTCATACACAGAGTTATCTACCCGACCTTAAGTACGTAAATACAATACTCCTGAGATGCCACAAATTAAAGACTCCTTTTTAATCACATTAAATAAAAGGATGTTACAAAGTTTAAGTTGTTCCATAAAGCTCTTAAACAGTGTTGCGAACTGCTGAAACATCCCGGTAAAAAAACTTAGTTGAAAGTTTAGAAAAACTAAGGACCGATTAATGAATCCATCATTAAACAGCTGCTAGTCTGTTAGATTATCTTTAACTTGTGGAAAAGTCACTGAAAGAGAGTTATTTAAATTGTATATCTCATGATACTGGACACTAAAGCTGGTTCATTCCAGCTGTTCTGTCTATAAATGAGAAGAAATACTATCACTTGTATCTTGCAAGGAGATAAAAAACACTGTCAGGTACTATTTCAGTTTGATTTACTCTCCTTTTTCCAAATATAAAAAGGTTAGATTGTTGATAGAGCAGTGCTAGTTAGACAATCTCTAGGCCTTTAAAAGCAATGCAGTGGTCAAGCTGACTAGAATACGAAATTTACATTCAGCACCGTAGTGTGAAGTATTAAGATACACTTTCATTTTCAACTGTGACAGAAAGTTAAAAACATTTTAATTTATTCTTTTTGTGAAGCAAATACTTGGTTTATCTTGCAAAGGGATTTTGTTTGGATTAAGTCTTAAATTTTTGTTTTGTGTTCATCACTAAGTTTTACTATATTTCATACATGTTGGAGCAATAAAGTTGAAATTAAACTTTGATATTATTCTGTTGGCAATTATGATAAAATAGATATGTTACAGCAAAATATTTTAATTTCATGGGATAAGCATTTTCTGTCAGAAAACAGGTTAATCAGAAAGATATGAAACAGCTTTATTATTTCTTAACTGTTATCACCCCAAAGAGATTTTCTATTTATTTTATCGTTTACAGTTACTAAGCACATAAAGGAAAATTCACATTTTTTTCTCCTTTTTTTTTTTTTTTAATACATTTTACAAAATGGAACATAATAGGGCAGAGGAGAACCTTGTGCACAGTTTTCTAGCTTCTAAACTCAATAACAGTTTAAGTTTGAGGACTCCCTGGGAAACGGTCCTCAGGGACAGGGGAGCAGAACAGAGCTGGCAGATCTTTAAGGATGTGATCCACAGAGCGCAAGAGCTCTCGATCCCTAGGTGTAACAAATCGGGCAAAGAAGGGAAGAGACCGGCATGGTTGAGACAGGAGATGCTGGTCAAACTAAGGAGGAAGAGGGAACTGCACAGGCAGTGGAAGCAGGGACAGGCATCCTGGGAAGAGTACAGGGACGTGGTCCGGTTGTGTAGGAATGGAGTCAGGAAGGCCAAGGCGCAGCTAGAGCTAAACTTGGCTAGGGATGCAACGAATAATAAAAAGGGATTCTACAGGTATATCAGCCAGAAAAGGATGGTTAAAGAAAGCGTACCCCCGCTGATGAGCGGTAACAGCAGATGAGGAGAAGGCTGAGGTACTCAACA